>NW_009185705.1:17882-112926 GCF_000690835.1 Fulmarus glacialis | reverse complement strand
GATTCTGTGATTCTAGGACCGTAATCCTTATAATACAACAGGTTTTTGACTGAGATTACTAAAATATTTACTTCGGGCATCTTTTTTTTTAATACATTTGTTTTCTATCTCTTAAGCAAAATAATACATCAACAGAAAAATAGGTATTTTTCATCAATCTGTTAGCAGCAGCCAGCACTTCAGCCAGCAGGAAAAGTTGGTTTTTTTAATAACATATTATACTGGTTTTTCCATATTTCCTGACCGAGAAAGGCAGTTTCAAGGGAACCTTTGTAGCCACAGAGAGGAGACTGACACTTGCCTCTTTCTTTTTATAACAGTCTGTGCTACAACATCTTTGTTTCCCCAGCCCTGCATTGACCACATGCAACTCTGCACAGTCACCTCGGAGTCCCCAGTCTCAGGGCTCTTTCTACACGCCCCACTACAGCACACTGATAAGGAATAGATTTAAATACTTAAATCAGTTGTCACTCCCTCCCCCCAACCCTTTAGCATGCATGGCTGTTTTCATGGTTCGGTTGTGCTCTCTGCTTGCAGCACGTGTGTCATGTCATCACCAGTTTTCTCACAGTAGGACCCGTGATGGCAGGGACCGTGTTTAATTAGTCTCTACAAACTGCCTCAAGTTGCAAAGGCAGTTGTTCAAAGGAATATGCAGTAGAGTGTGACGCACACAGAGCTACCTTGATTGTGGACTTCAAATAGGTCTTCAAAGAAAACTTTCTGTATAGAGAATCTGTGTGCAAAATGGCTCATGAAGTGCTAATTTCAATGCAGTCGAATGAACTGTGGACTGAATTCTTCATTGCCATGTTTATTGATTCATCATTTACCTCTCTGCAATTTGGGAATAAAACAGTGTGATTTTCAGAATGATAGCAGTGTGTGCACATTTTGTGCAGGAGAAATTCCAGCTACAGCTGGAAAAATGTTCTTTATGAAACAGATGTCTGCCTTTCCTCTGTCTTAAGCTCATCAAAAACCAAAAAAACCTAAAACAGTCAAAAAGATGAGTGTGGTATCTGTGACTTTACTTTTCACCAATTGCCTAGAAATATCTTGATCTAAAAGCTAAATGGGGATGGGTCAGCTCTGCTCTTGCACTAGAAATCTTCAGAGAACTGTGTTGTTCCAGGGATCTCATGGTTGAGGGTACTTTCCTTTCAAATCAGCATGGCTCTGTTGCTCTGTTTTCATCTGTGGGACTTCTATCCTGAGTCTCAAATAAATATAAATCTAATGTTAACTTTTGTCTATCGTGTCAGAAAGCTCAATTACATTTTGCAGATTTTTCAACATTGTGAATTTTAATCCAGTTATCAAAATACCAACATGTATTGTATTCTGCCAACCTCAATTGCCTGTGATGTTTCAGTGGATCACAGAGCTAGCTTGTGGCTTCTACAGTGACTTTCATGGGAGTAGAACATACTGAATGTCTCAAAGCAGTTACTGTGAAGACAAATCTTCAACCAAAGACCATGGCTCAGAAAGGGGAGTTGGGGTATTCACAGAGGCCTCTGATGCTACTGGCATCTTATTTGGAAAAATGATTTTTTTTTAAAGGGCAATATTCAGTCACCTCCTTTTTGCTAACAGATTTTTAACTCTTTACTATGCTACAGTGTCAGTTGGCATGTAAACATTCGTGTTCAGTTTGCATCCTAAGCATACTTTCAGAGTGAGTCTCATTTGTCCTCACCTATTTTCGATTGATAATACAGAGCAGTTGTGAAGTACACAAGTTAGATTCCTTTCCAATTAAACTAAACCAGAAGATGTGGTCACCAAATGCACTCCATCAGCTAAAGGAACATCAAAGCACAGAACTGGGCTGGGACAGCAGCAGGTACAGCCACTGAATCTCCTATAGCATAGACATGGTGTCCTCAGTATCATTTCACTGTATAAATAGTCTCCTATTGCACTACAGACAGCTCTCCAAGACTCCCTTACAAGCTCTGGTAGTAAAGGCAGTGCATGGCACTTGTTGAGGGAAAGGAGTGAATTATATCCTTGGTGCTGAATTCTGCAGGAAGGCCTGCTGGGTGTGCGGTAACTTAAACAGGCAAGCTGCAGTGTCTCAGGGTGCTTGAGGGTTGCCAGAGAGACAAGTGGCTTGAGTTTGGGTGCCAGGTGTATACCAGCACTAAAAGTGTTTAAACTGATGACATGTGCTCTCTGAGGTCTGATCAGGGGTGTACCTGGAGCGTGTTGCAGCTCCCATCTGGTCTCCAGGCTCGGAGGGGACAGTGCATGGCCCAGGCTTGCTTCAGTGCACAGTCAGGAGAGCACTGCTGCATGTGGCTGAAACTGAGAATCTTTTCTGAATGTTAATTTTGACCACAAGTCTATCAAAACTGCCAAATCTCCACAAACAGGTTTGAGTTTATGAGTGCACATCCACTTGGCAAGAACACAGGAGTTAATTGATCAGAGGCGAAGCTTAAGCAAACAAGTGCTGGGATTTTGCTGAGTCTGAGCAATGCCTTAACCCTTGGGCAGACTATTCTTTTCCTTCTTACTACAACATTATGGGTTTCCCATGCTGAATGGTAGTGTTATGCTGTGTTGTAAAATCCTTACTAAGAGGAGCATGGGGATTCCTGAAACTATAGCTCACATTTCTTGTAGTTTAAAGAATGAGGGAAAGTCAATGTCTGATAAACTTATGGTTTAAGTTATTTTCCTGGGCTCCCTTTCTGCAATTTTTCTCTCTCCATCAGGGTTTCTTCAGCTTCCGTGTATTCCATCACTCTCAGCACTTTATCATCTAGCCATTTTATCCATTGTGTTGATGTTTTGGTTGCCTGATAAAACAGCTCGTATTTCTTAGTGGATTTTATCCTACCAGCTGGTAGCCAGGGATACAACCTTTTTACTTTCAGAAACAACTGCCTAGTGGTCACTGCTGCCTTAGAGAATTTTAAGAAGTGGCAAATGATTTAGAGTGTTAACATTTTTGGCTGATTGCTACTGGGCGTTTGCTGCAGAAGTAAAAAATGTCAGTCGTTACCACAAGTAAGATTTCTGTATGTCAGCTCACTAAAACTTTTTAAAACCTTTATTTTCAAAAGAGCGATCTGCTTCCAAAAATTGTGACACATTAAACCTGGTGTCTAAAACTACACAGTTTTAATATGAAATAAAAGAAAAATGTACGTGCACTGTAATTCTTGCTCAGTCCCTATTTTAAGCTCCCAATTCTGTTTTACGACATTTAACTTTGAGCACCGATAGGTGGACATTAGGGGGTTCTCACACATTTGAATTCCACAGTAGGGTTGTTAGAATAATTGTATGCTGTGATAAGAAGTCTCTAACTCCTTGTCATCTTTCTTATATTAAAATGCACAAATAGCATAAAATAGTCCAAGGAAATGCATGAAATTTGAGGCTGAGAGGAGGTGCAATTATTAGTTTTTCAGGATTTATATGTGGAAAGGATTACCAGCTGCCTTTGTGTTCCTGCAAAATAGCTCTGTCTTGGAGAACGATCGACAGGGAGGTTTTTCTGTAATTCCAAATGATCTCTGCTTCTGCTTGTTTGGATCAGCCAAGCCCTCTTCTATGGCTCTTGCAGTATTAAAATCATAACCGTTACTGCGCTCTGACATGCACTAGGGTTAACTGTTGCAGCTGGGTAAAGACAACATTGCATGTACCCTACATTAAGGACACAGAATAATTTTGGGCAGTGTCATTTTTGTATTAATTGAACTCCCTTCTGCATCAGTGGCTTCATTGAGCTATTAGGGTTTGCCTGCAGCAGAACTCCTTGCTATTATTTGCTTTGGTAGCCACTCGTGCAGATGACAGAAAGGTGGTTAAATATGTCAGTATAGATGTATAGAGTTCAGCCTGAGATTTTATGTATATAACAAAAATTCCTTTTGAATTGCTTAGTGAATATCTCTTTTATGCTGATGGCAACTCTTTGGAGCAATGCAGGCTTTTTTCTCCATTAAGGAATCTGAACCCTTTATTTATACACTTACTTTACATTTTCTTTACTGTAGATTCTGTAAACCTTAAGTAATGTCATCAGGAATCAGTGGAATTGCTCCCATGAGTGAGGAAACACCTTTGTGAAAAAGAGTTTGCAGGCTCAGGATTTTTGCAGCGAAGATTGTTATATGCTGTTTTTCTGTCTCTGTGGTGCTGTTCTTTGAACATCTGACATACATGTCATTGAATGAAGGACAAACAGCACATATGGATCCATGGGTCTTTTTTACAATTTGTGGAGAAGTTAATGTAATGGTACAGCTTGCTGTAAATTGCTCCTGTGTTACCTCCTAGAGGGGGCTGCATATAGGCAATGGCTGAGAGAATTCCTCTATAGGAGAACTAATTACTCACAATTTCTGTGATGTCCAGAAAATTATTTTATCTGCAGCTGTGAGAAGTTGCTAGGGAACAGTGCTAACTCATTTTCACTGATCGGTCTTTGTTAGCACTGTTGAGGTAATCTTCTCTTTCGTTGCTCGGTGATATTGCTGTTTCATTTTGCATTAGGATGTAATTTGGAAATACCTCAGAACTGTCCTGCTTATGAAGTCTGAAATAAACTTTCAAATAAAGAACCTTTTTTAGATCACCTCCCAGCACCAAACCCTTCACTAAGACTGCCATGAGTTTCAAGGTGTCACCGTGAAGAACTGAAAGGACAGGTTGAGTGTCGAGCACTGGGGCTGCGGAAGGTGAGCTCTCACTGGGAGGAGCAATAGGCTTACAAAGCATTTGTGCAGTTAAGTCTCTCCAGGAGAGAACAGGAACATTTTTGGAGATTCTTTTGAGATAAATGTGCTACCTGCATTTGTCTCAACAGTGCGCGCTGTTTTTCACTGAACAACAGGCAGCTAGTAGTCACGTTGAAGGGAGTTTGGGCAGTGGCTGTTCATCTGCGTGATAATTCTGCTTGATAAGTCAAAATTCTTCTAGTTTTGATTGCTAGCAGCAGCCCTCCATTCAAGTCTTGTAAAAAGGTGATTAGCCAGGTCATAGCTCTGGAGCAGTATCTGCATCCCTCAACAATTGTGTCTTACTGTGTGACTTCAAAACAAAAAGGTCCTGCACCAGACATTGCTTTGCAGATAAAGCCGAAGAAATAGTCTTACCAAACCCGTTGTTTCTTGGTATATAGAGAGAATATATAGCTCTATTCCTGTTTCTGTAACTGTTTGTTTTGGAAGTCTCATACTGCACAGTTCACCAGCCTTGTCATCTTTATTCACTGTGCTCCTAATGTTCTCAGCCAATTTAAGTGAATCCAGAAGAATTTCTCCACTTGTTGCTTGCCCACTCAGCATAAAAATATATGTACACATACATAAACACACACATATAAACGTCCCTACAGCACTTAAAAAAATGTTTTGTTTTTCTATGCTGTTTTACTCCACCTGCAATGGATAACTGGGTAATCCTTCATTACACTCATCTTGTGGTCTAGATGGTTCTCTGGGGGTTGCTCACAACCAACTTCATTCACATGCCTGTTGTGGTATGGTAGCTGTTTCCTACCATTTTTTTCACCTGTGAAATGGGGCAAATGGCACTCTATTTTCACTGCACAGAGTCCCCAGTACTGTGCTTTGTTTTTCCTATCCTTTCTTAAATCTACGTCTAATTTTAAAAATTGTTGGTTGCACAGGCTGTGCTGTTAGCAGCTTTGCTGATGTTTGGCCAGGAAAGGAAGGGATGCGTTGCATCGTTTTCTTCTTTACAAGCAGTTTAGAAGAATATATTTCAGATCCTACATCATATTTTTGCATTTATTTTGGAAATAGTAGTTGGAAACGGTCCACAGGGCTCCCCACCACTTCAAATCAGCAGGCAGCACTATTTATCTTTGCCTTTCATTTCTGTAAACAAACACCTTCCTTCACACACTTGAATACATAAATATTTTGTTTTGTTTAGTATTGTTGCTCATTATTGCCTAATTATCCATTCCTGTAGGAAGAAGTGCCATACAGCTGGAAGAGGCGACAGTAAGTCAGTGTTATGGTACAACACAGCATTTGCTGAGTAGTTTGGGGTAAAAAGAGATCATGAATTGCTTCCTCACCTTGACCTCTATCAACCTTAAGACAGGTCTCCTCTTAAACACCTATGTGCTTGTTTCATAATTCGTATTGAGATATGGCTATGGGCAGGAGTAGCAGCTTATAATACTTTTATAATATTTCAATATAATAATACTTAGAACATGGCTAACAGTAACATTGTCAGTTGTAACGGTGGTGTCTTATCTATCATATTACTGAGATTTTGTCTGCTAGTAGCATACGTTTCTCTAGTACCACTTCAGGTTACAACACTGCTATTTTCCTCTTTCTCACTGCTTTGCCACTCGTTTGACATGGTGTACGGTCCACAAGATGAAATTAGCAGAAGGGTGCACCAGCCAGACTGCTGGCTGACACAGACGTGAAGTTTGTGAAAAACCTGTTTCTGACTTTTCCTTCATGTTGGGAGTCCCAAGATGACTGCTGCTGGGGTCCCTGGGGAGGTGCAGTGCTATCCTTACTACTCGCATAACTCCTAAGGTTTGCTTCCTGAGCTCTAATTCAGGGTCTTTCTAAACCAAAAAGATCCAGTTCTGCAGGCCACGAAGGGTTCTGGTTCCCATTGAGGATTGGGCCCTCTCATGGCTTGTTTAGTAAGTGAATAGAGGTCAGAGCTACAAACTCTATATTTGTTTCTGCTTTAAATTGATTTGTATGCATTCTTCCCTTTTAATTCTCCAGAGACTTGTGCATTTTGCATCTTGCAAAACATGTTTATAGTAAGGACTTTCTTTTTGAAAGCTACAGGAATAAAATCTAAATCTGTGTGTATAAAGTGTGCATGTACACATATATATGCAACTGTGTGCATGCACATAAACTGGGAGTGCAATAAGCAATTTTGTCAAGTCCAAGAGATACGTATTACAAAGAGATCTAGTTTATTTAACTCCTGGTATGCACAATTCAACTTTTGAAACCTAAATAGGTCTTCTGCCTTTTCACTAATTAAATTTTTTTATAAATCCACCTGGGCTGTATTTTTGTAATATCTCCATTTGGATGAGGGTGGTTTAGTGTCTGGGTGGAATGGGTTTTCCTTCTGAAATGTTAATTAGATGGAGAACATGTTATGCTTTGGAAAAGCTGCATTGCAAACCCATAGATAAACAGATTGATTTAATTTTAATCTGCTTTCATGGTGATGCATAATGATAACTGGTTTCTGTCTCACAGGGCTGAAAACCACAGACCTTAATAAGAGTTTGTGGGTATATTATACAGCTTTAAATAGCTTATGTTGTGCTAGACCGCTCTCCATAAATTATTCTAACTCCATCAGTATCCCAGGGACTCCCGATTCTCTTCTGCTGTGGATTTTCAATCAGTGAAACTATTAGTGCAATCTGAAGAAACTTCGAGGCATCTTCTCTGAAAACAACTGACAACACTGGTTTGTACATGAAGTATTCAATGGGGAAAACAAAACAAAAAAGCCTTACAGAAGCCAACTATGTACATTAAATCCTGGCATTCAAATCCTATCTTTTATAAGGCATGCCAAAATTGATTATGAAATTAAAAGCCAGACATTCAGATGGTTAGTATGAAATGTCTTACTATATGACCTAATTTTTGTGATATGTCATTCCTGTTGCACTGAGAAAGCTGCAATTTTGTTTAGTCAGTTCTAAAACAGTTTGTTTAAATGGGCCCTTCTCAAATACAGTTGAAAGAGTTTCAGCTATGAGGGCTTGCTCCTGATAGGGAAAACATTTTTTTTTAATGGTCTTTATTTCTTCAGGGGTTTGTGATAGATGCAAATCCAGAAAGCCTTTGTATGCTTGGTTTTCATCCACTCTCTGCAAAGAAGCCTCAAGTCTAACAAAACCAGGCTGAGTTCTACCTGTTTTCTCAATGACAGACGCATTTTATTTTTGACTGATGTTCAAAGAGATGAATCTCTTTCAGGCTCAAATTCTGTCCTATATTAGCTTCAGCCATAAAAAGCAATGAAACTGCAGGGGGAGGCAAAAGAAGAGTATGGCCTTAAAGTGTATAAATTTAACATCACCCTAATGTTGTACATAAAATTAGAAGTGGAAATCCTGGGAACACAAATTCCAACCAGTCCTCCTTGCACTGTGGAGTGATTAATTTGGTCAGCTCTCTTTATATAAGAAATGTGTCTGGGTCAGTCTTTAGAAGTCAATAGGAAAAAAAGGCTTTTGCAAAAGGAAGTGACTGGGACACTTATGCTGAAAGTGTTTCCTCTGATTCCTCATTTGCTACAAGACCCCCCACAGTAACACAGCACTAGCTGAGGTGGAAGAAGGTGGTGGCTTCCGATACAAAGAAGCTCTAATCTATTGAGGACTTCTCAAAGAGGTGGAGACTCTGCCCCAAATATGGATTTTCAGGGAGACTGGAAAGACCAAGGGGCCTGCTGTCCACCCAATTACCTCTGGTTTTTGCTTTCAGTAGGAAGCTTGGCTCCATGCTTCACCCTCTTTTACTTTTGTTATGTCTGTTGTGCTCTCTAACTAACATACTTAATTCTCATTCTAGTGCTATTCATTAGCTTACTAGCTTTTTCTGGCATTCACAAACCTGTCTTACCTATTGTTGTCTTTAATTTTGTTACTCCAAAATGAAAAATAAGCCTGTCCTGAAGTAAAGGCAGAAAATTTGTTGCTATTTTCCATTGCTATCTGATGTTTCAGTGTATTTTAATATGATTCTTTAAGCACAGAGAGCTGCAGATGCAGCACATGCAGTGTAAGGTAAGAAATGGGTCACTGCCACATAAGCATCCCAGGATTCCCAGGAAGACAGCATAAGCTATATTTTTTCCCCTTTGTTCTAGATCATCTCTGAACCTGTTGAGAGTAACCAAAACAAACAAACAAAAAAATGGCAGTAGTCTGAGGGATGATGGCGGGCAGTAACACATACTCCTTTTTCCATGCTTGAAAAGAGAATAGAACTGGTCCTGGGATTGCTTAGTAGAATCAAGCCTCTGGGAGGGGAGGAGATTGTTTGCAGGAGGTGAAACATCAGGATGCAAATGTCAGACTGAAATGTTCCGGTATCAAAATGGTCTCATTTATGCAACGTGCAGCAAAAGAATGACCTCAGATACTGCAGAGGATAACCGCATTTAGTGTACTCAGAGTATTAGCTTTTGAGACAGTGGTCATTCTGCTCTTACTGACTTGCCAGCAAGAGACAGCTACCTGGGAATTGTTTGAATAGTTCCTTAGCTTAGTCATGCCAAAATTGCTGTCTAGATTTTAGATGCCATGGTAGCATCCAGTCCCATACTACGTGATTCTCAAGCTATGACATTTAATTCTGGTCCTCAGAAAGACTCTGATAAGGTCTGTCAGCCCATGGTTAGAGTCCGGAGGATGGCTATTTTAGCTCTTCAGCCTCTTCGAAGCTAGCATCAGTGGAGCCCCAGGAAATACAAACTAGATGTTTCCACCTCCAGCAGCTGTAATTTGTTACTGGAACAAGAGGTGATGTCATTGGAAAAAGCCTGCGTGAAGAGCAACCTGTGGCATAGTCATCAGCAAAAATGCGCTCTGGGCAACAACATATGTTGGGTATTTACAGGTTAGGACCGTGAATGCTTTCAGGGTTTCTTGCGGGGAGTATTTTGCTGCTGTCTTAGATCAGTGCATTAGACTTTAGTGAGTGGAAATGGACCCAATTTCTTTGTCTTACGACATGAAGAGCTATGGTCAGGTCCATTTCCACTCACATTTTGCTTGTCTTTGGTTTCAAATGGACTAGTTGGGGGAAAAGCCTCTCCTACACCTATTACTGTTGTCACAGTCCAAAGGTGGTGAATATTAGTAAAGTAAAGACTGCCATCCTGAACAGCTAAACACTGCTTTGGTCCCTCTCCAAAGAGAGGGTTAAGATTAGGCTCTAGGCAGGAAAAAGCACTAAAGATAAACAGAAATAGAAACCCCCTCAAGTTATTTCTGAAAGGCTTTGGGGAGATATGGTGACAAGGCAAATTCAGAGTCCACTGCAACGTCTGTTCGGTGCCTAGAAGCTCTCAAAAATGTACCCCTTTGCACACAATTTATCTGCCACCTTCTAGTCGCCTCTGGTACGAGATGATAACCAGTGGTAGCACCTGTGTTAACAGCCTCCCTTCTTTTTTTATTCCTTTGATGTTGAAAGTAGCTCATTTTCTCTGAAGGAGCGTGAAAGGTTCCCACGGATCTTTGCCCTGAGCGCTCACAGTAATAGAAAACTAGATTCAGTGTCATGGGTCTAAAACATCTTTATTTAGAGCTGTTTAGGGGTTAGATTCCCTGTTTATTTACGCTTTGTTTTGGAATGCAGGGATGTGTGGTATTTGTATGCTGCATGAGGGACATTGTCAGGAGTAAAATGTGGAGAGGGGAGTCCTGCCTGTGGCAAGGTATCTGCGGCTTCTGCATGCTCCTTGTCTTTGATCTCTTGCACGTCTTGAGGGTGGATTTGGGTGTGTGCTTGTTCTCTCCCTTTCCCTTCCCTGTGGTGCTTCAAACCAGACACTTTGTTGACATTGTACCATGGCACTTAGCAGCACACGTGCTGTAATGCTGTTATTTTTCACCAGCCAGCTGTTCCACTTTATACAACACTTAAGTAACAATTTCACAGCCATTACCAGCCTGCAGTAATGACATGGGCTGAAAGCTAAGTGCTAACTGGTTGTAAACTGCAAAAACTGGGAGATGCTAAAACAGCCACTTTGATGAATGAGAAAGGACATTGCCTGCATTTTAATTGGTCGAGTTGAAGCCTCGTTTATCACTAGAGTAAACTTAGTGTTTAGTGGGTCATGAGATAGAATTGGGAATCACTATCTTTATGCACTTAGGAAATATATTTCCTTGATTTCAGGTGTGATGTATTGATTCTGGGAGTTCCTTCTATGTTGTGGTTGGTTTTTTTCTCCCTTCTCTTGATTTGTACCCTGTCAGCACTGAGGGGTTTTCAGGGATTGAGGACTCCCAAGGGCTTTGTTTGCCATGATTGATTTGGTGCAAGGGGTGAGCTACTTCTAAGTCTCAGCAACCAATGTGCTGCACTGTGAGACGTGATCCAGAGGTAAATAACAGCCTGTAGAAACACCTATGGAAGTGTTTAGTTGGATAGGTTCCTTGTTTGGGGAGGGGGGACACCAACCAAAAAAACCTCCAAAATACCAAACTCAGACAAAACCAACCACGACTGAAATGTTTAAAAGTCTTTTCTTTCCTCCTGTTTTCCAAAGTAGAATCTGGCCCAACGTGAAGTGATGGGCACAAAATACTCGAACAACTTCACTTTCTACTGCCCAGCCACAGTGTTTTAAGCAAACATACAATCTGTTGTACTTAGACTGTTAACTGTGAGCAAATATATGAAAAAGGTTTGTGAGATGCCTTTTTGCGTGTTGCAGTTGAGAAATCTTAGTAGGCTGAACTGTGGCTGAACCGAGAGGCTGTCTCAGGAGCACTCTCAAGAGCAGCTGAAGGGTCGAAGACCCAGCTTGCCCTGTGACAGCCAGGCAATTCAATAAAGCAGATTTGCAAGAAAGTAATTGAGCTGACAGTAGTCATAGTGTTTTCACCTCAGGTATCTTCAGTTTTATCTGTTGACAAATAACATACCTTTGGTTATTATTAACCCTGTTTCATCCAGGTCATTTCTTTGGTAATTGCAAAGTGCTACTGCCATTGTAAATTGGGTGAATAAAATTCTGCAATTCCCCAGCAGTGGCAAACACAGCATCGAGACATACTAGAGGAAAAAACGTTTCCTGGGATCGTGGAATTGAAGCTTTTGTGCTAATTATAGAAGTATATTTAACTGATTCTTCTGAAGAGTTCCTAACCTCTAATTCTGTAGAAAACAACAATCTTGTTGTTAATTTTCAGTAAAATTAGGGGTTTGGGGCTTTTAATAGATGACTAAATTAGACCTTATGAAAAACTCTTCTAGGAAATCCTGAACCATAGACTGCAATTACCCCAGGGAACGTACACAAGGATCTGCATTTGTTTTGAAACATTAGAAATCAGTGCAGGATGGCACTTTGTCATTGCATAAAGTGAATGTCAAGGGTAAACAAACTCAGCTTGTCTTACTGGTTTTGTGTCCATTTTTCTGGTTTACCTCATCACTCTGGCATTTAAAAGAATCCAGACAGAAAATAAGAAGATGGTATCTGTTATGTGTCTGTGTTTGTACACTTATTTTAATCTGTTTTTTAATGCTTTTTAAAAGATAAGTGAGAAATTTTCTCAATTTTCAGTGTGTGGCTGTTTACTTAGCAGCACTGAGACCCTGCATAGGTTTCTTAATTGCAGTAAAGCTATTGCATATGTGCCAGCAGAACAAGGTAGAATATGCTGTGCTCTAAGGCTGCTTTTTTCTTGATTCCCTTCCAGTTTTGTTAATAAAACATATAAAAGCATAGCTGTTTTATAGTCAATATCATCTGTTGTGTGTTTTTAAGTAGCAATTGTAGCATAGTAATTGCTCTTAACTTCCAATCATGGGAAAATGGTTGCTTTTAGGTAAGGCTACCTTTTGTTTGGGTTTCCAGGACATGTACCCTTCCCCCCCGCCCCGAAATGTTGTCCAGGAGAACTCAAGGGCATAATATCTTTCTCCAGGACTTCCAAATGTCTCACAACAGGATCAGTGTTCCTGCACGTGTCTCAGGGAGGCTCCATGACATGTAGAAATCTTAGATATACTCATTGGCATGTGCAGACTGTGGGGACAGCAATCGGTTACTGATCAAATATACCGTGCGCTACGCCAATAGTTTATTATACCTACATGGCAAACCTGAGGGGCCAACCTTACAGCACAAGCTCAAGGTATATGTGGCTTTGGGAAATGAAACCAGGCACTCACTTGCACCCCTGCAAGCAGTCTCTGGCTGCGAGTGATTCAGTTACCGTCCTGTGCTAGAGCTAAGCACAGTGGGTGGCTCCATCAAGACAGTTGCCTTCTCAAATACATAAGCTCAGGTAGGTGGCCCACATCCCACACCGGCACCTTCTCGTCAGCTGTGATCAACTATTGGAGAGACAGCTAGCACGTTAGAGAGTTAGAAGGGTGGGTATGGGTTTCTTAATTATAGCCAGATTAACTCGGAAAGATCTGAACCACCCTCATTTCCCTGTGAAGTGGGAATTGTTTTTCTCTGATTGGTCTTAGTTGACACCAAGCAGTTTTCCTTTCTTGAGGTGGAACAGAAAGGTGGGACCAGATGCTGGTCACTAGGAATAGCTAAAGATGAAAAATGTTTAATCCAGATTGTCTGGCCTTTTTCTGTCTCCCCCTCTTTCTCTAAGATGCCAGGAATGCAGTTTAATTTCCACTTTTCTTTGACCATTGATCTCTTGTCCCGAGAGATGTTTGTGGTCTGGGAGCAGTAACTGCACCTGCTTAAAATACATTTTGTGAAATTAGCATAGAAGAACGTGAATTGGCAGCCTTCATGTATTAATTCTTCCAGGTGTGCTAAGGAAATTACAGCCACTGCTATTGAGTTAGTGGTAGAAGAAATGAGATATAACCCTTTTTGTTCAAGACTGTTGAAGGAATCCTTTGGCTTTTTATTCTGAAAACATCTGTGTAGATGTTGTCCTTCAAAGATTTCACAAGTAATTTCATGCGGAGGCAGAGCTGATAGTGCTTGTTTTACTGATATTAGCATCTCTGCATGGCAGCAGCTGTTTATACAAAAAAATCACATACCTTTTTGTTTTTTTGCCCAGGATTGAGAACTTGCCATAACACTGAACGGATTTTGTGTATGAGATTTTAAGCAAATGTAATTAAACTGTCATTTCCTGACAGCTCATATAGGAGGCTATTTGACCACAATGGACTTTTTGTTTTTGTAAACACGTTCAGAAACCAAAAGTTAACAACACCAGAAACTCCTAATTCAGTAAATTGGCCAACATTATATAGCTGTGGACTAATTCAGTAGTGCCTTAAGATATATATTTACATATTTAGTTAAAGAAAGGGAGAGAAAGAATTAGGGATTACAACGCCTGCTATGAGAACCAGAAAGTACCTTTCGATAAGAGCCAGTCCAGTTGTCATGACTGTAACATTTTGTCATACAGCTTTTCCTATTGTTTAACCTTATACATGGAAACAGACTTCCCAAGAAACCACTCACTTTTAGAAAAATAAAAATATTTCTAAGTATTTTTAGGATCAGAGCTGATAGAACAGTTAAACCCAACAGTACTAAACGAAAATGAAGAAATGTTGTGGACTCAGAAAGATGATGAAAATTGGAGCAAAGATATGAAATGTCATCTTTGAGTAACAGGGAGAAGAAAAGGTAGATTTTGCTTGTAATATGAGACCTAGCAATGGTTCTCAGCTCCTCAGTCCAGATATAAGCCACAGCAACACTGACCTCTTTTTGGGACAAAAATGATACTTTCCTCTCGAATACAATAACTTCTAGTCAAGAGAGAGCCTTAACATGCACCAGAACATATCTACTCTGCAATTTAACTACGACTAAAGCTGTAATTACCATTAGTTCAGTAAGATTTCTATCTGGATATCATCTCTTCAAAATATGGAATTCTTAATTAATTCTCTCATCTCTTTTCCTTGTAATACTGTTGAACTCTAATGAGCAGTAGCATTTTCTGTGGGGCAGTAATGAGAAAATAATGAAGAAATAAGTAACAGATCGAGCTGACATTTTGTATCTAATTGGTGAAATATCCTCTTGTTCCTCCTAGAGCAAAGGTGAAGAAAGGTGTGAACATTTTCAGTGTAAGAGCCAGCAGCCCATACTTATGGGACATCAGAGAGAGCATGGATTATACTGGGAAATATGCACCAGCTGTTATTGTTTGCCAGAGGAAATCTGTTGCCTCTGAAAACAGGTAGGTCATTTCCAGCAGTCTATCTTTTAATAACTAACGGTTGTTTTTCCTTTTCAAAGCACTTTGCCATGATTTTAATAAGTTTTATTATAGCGAATGATGAAAATGCTTTTGGAAAAGCCGTGGCTCTCTTTGTTTTGTAGTGCATTGCTAATTCTACCACATACACTTTGAACAAAATGTTATTCAATCCTAATACTCAAAGGAAGTTAAAACTAGCAGGAAATATTGTTTTCACAGAGTATTTAGAAGAACATGTTTAATATCTTAGAATTCGGTTGTGACTAGTTTAATCTCTTCAAATTATTTGCTGCCAGGTGTTATAGCAGGGGGTAATTACAGGGCTGTTTGCGGTGGGGTTTTTTGGTTTGGTTTTTTACTTTTGCTTGGGGTTTTTTTGGTGGGTTGGGGTTTTTTAGGGGTTGTTTTTTGGTTTGGGTTGTTTGGTTTGGTTGTTGTTTTTTTTTTTTTTTTTATCCAGAGGAAACGAAAACATACTCCTGGTATCAAAGCCACATTTTTGTGGGTGAGGTTTATACGAATTTTTAATCTGCAGGAGGAAATAGATTTTCCATTTTCCATTCCCGTTGTGCAACAACTTAGATAGGACACTGACTTGTCTTAAACAGCCTTCATCTGGCAGGTGGATGTTCCTTTTCTAATCACAACTGATTGCTTTAATGAATACATTTTTATATAATTTGCTGCTTCTTGTTCATTGTTCCCGGAGCTGTATGTCAAGTGCATATTTACAAGGATCTGACTGCCTGTGTATGTACTGTTTGGCATTGCTGTTAGAAAACTTGCCATATAACATGTGCTGTGATTTACTTCTGAAATTTTACAAAATCTTATAGGCTTTAGGGATTAATTATGTGGTTTAGAGTTTTTAAATAAATACCCTCTGAGCCCAATAACTAGGAAGTTTCATGTCTTTGCAATCTGGGTATATGAAAAAAAGAGAAAGGGAAGAATTTCCCTTCATAATCATGACAAATAATTTTCTTCTTATTATAACTCAGATCCTAACACAATTTCTCTGCTATAGTATCCTGAATTTGCTCATCTAAACCATGTATTGTCTTGTACCTGACTGAATTCTATTGGTCAGAGAAGCAATGTGTATATGTGCCAAGGTCAGAGCTTCCTACTGTCTAGCGCAATCTGTCAGACAGATTCTTTAAAATCCCAGTTCAAAGCTATCTGAAGACAGTGTGAATATTTTCATTGACTGAAATGGGCATTGGATCAAAATCAAAGATTATTTCAGTGATGAGTTTTCCATCACACTTTATCTTGTTTGGGTCCATACAGTGCGTTTGCCTGATTTCTCTTCCTCATCAGCAAAATATAATGCAACCTCAGGGGTCAACTGAAGCTTGGCAACTTATTTCCCTTCGCAATTCATCAGTCATTGGCAAGCTTTCAAAATGACCCCTTGTACACAAAAAAAAATTATTATGTCACCTTTCATGCAGTGGTTGTGGATTCTGTGTACTTTCACATGCTGAGTATAAGCATTACTTCATGTTTATTAAAAGAAATGTGAGCTCGTATACATACTAGATTTTACTGGAAAGAAAATCAAGTGAAGACAAGGTATATGTGTAACTCTTATATAAGGAACGTCTGGTTTGACTTATTCCATCTGAGTTCCCAGTTGAGACTTTGTGGTTTTCTCACTTCTGAGAACTTCTTCCTCATTGTTTGCAAACAAATGTAAAATATTTGCAATGTATTATTCAGTATGTTGTTTTCCTCATTAAATTTAGTCGTATCTGGTTTGCTATTCATTTTAAGAAGTAAGATCAAGCATTATATGGGGAAAGAGCGTGCTCGATATTTTTTGGGAAACAATTTTTTCCTTATCTAGACATGTTTGATGTCACTAAATATGCACAAGGGATAACAGCTAAATATTGATGTCTTACCAAATTGTGTGCCTCCATACTTCATTTAGAAATTCGACAAACTCTGTTTGCTTATTGTTACTCTTAAAAATCAGAGATCTGATCACATGAATGCAAAGGTGGCAATGTTAATTAAATACAAGATTCAACACCTTTGTGTTTCTGATATTTTTACAAGGATCAGAAAATAGTGTTAATAAAGCTAACTTACTGTAACAGGTGTAATTTCATGGATTAGGGAGGCATTTGTGCAAGTGACAAACTTAACCAGGATGCCTGAGCATTTCTTTATCAAAGTTTGAAATATATCAGTCATTTTATTTGGAGAGGTTTTGGCACCGAAAGCTTATTGTAACAGGATTAACATATAAATATTATCACAGCCAGCAGGGTGTTTTAGAATGAATATTAACAGCAAATATTATGAGTCTGTATGAGAATAACTAATTGAGCCCATCTGTCAAATATGATTTGAAGTTCTCAGTGCCTTGCATATTATGGGATTGCGACAGTGTTCCAGATTAGTGGTGAAGCAATTACAAAGTTCTCCCCAATTCTTCTGATTTCATTCTCAGGCAATAATAATTTTGTAACACTCTAAATCCTGACCCATGAGATTATTAGATGGGCTTACTACTTGTAGCACCTGTACAGCACTCCTGTTCTTCTCTGTGAAGCATCTTCCATCCCTCTATTGTCATGGAGATGACCAAAAAACCAAATAGAAAATGGTGTGATGGGAATTAACCGGTGGCTCAGAAACGCGACTTGGGAAACACTTAAACACTGACTGAATCAGGGCGATACATCCTAATGTGTGTCATCCTTTACTTATTTCCTTTGGAAGCTGGCTGATCTTTCTTTTTCTTAATTCCTCATGTAATGAGGTGAATAGAATAGAAAGAGGAGATTAAAGGATTACTGCATTTTTTGAATGTTTTCTTGGGCTAGTCCCATTGTACCTGAAATTGAGCATCTCTGCTATGCTAGTGATGATTGAGAAGAAGAATGGCCAAAAGTGGAAGATCTGGATTCCTGTCTGTTCTTCTCCTGTGTTTCCTGTTGGACTGGAAGCATGCCAGGTGGGATGAGTTTGGAAAATTATTGAGGTAGCTAAAAATGCAGATTTATTGGATTTTCCTCGTCTGCAAAATATGATTGATAGCACTTTCCTGTATCCATAGCTGCTGTGGAGACATTAAGTAAGATGTTCTGATATGATACTAACAGGCGTCATGATCCTCTTAAAATATTTTATTCATGTTTATATTTTTGGGTACAAATTATTATTCCATTGGAGAATATATTATTGTTCTCTGTGCTTATGGCAGGAATGAGGCCATTGATCCAAGCAAGTGCAAAATAATTCTAGACAAAGCTTAGCCATCTCCAAGTAGAACCTTAATGTCTGGATATGACATTATCTGGATATGCCTTATCTCCAAATGTATTTGAACTGTATCATGGATAAGTTTGCTTAGCCATTTCCTTTTCCCTGTGCTTATTGTTGGAAATGTTACAAAGATAGCATTTCTTTTGATACTTTCCCGCTTGCACTTTTGGGTTACATTGAAGGAGTTATTGGCTTACGCTGCCTGAAACCAGATGCTGGTCCTGTATTAGTAGAGAAACTTATTTCATTTTGAACTGTGAGTGACTGAATCAGTCTGTGATAATATTGACACAGTAAGAGACAATGACAGTATTTTCTGGGCTACATCCCTCATTTGGTCCTGCGTGTCTCATTTTTTCATGATACCATACTTCAATGCTTAATTTTCTTAACACTTTTATAATGCAAGATATTAACTTGATATTAGATAATAACAGGGGACAGGAAAACGTATGGCAGCATTGTCTTTGATTTTCCTACACAATACTTTCTTTTTATTGCATTTATACCATTATCCTTAGTGCCCTATATTTCTCATTTTCAAATCTCTTTATTTAACATTTAGGTTTTATGTTGTAACAGCAGTGAGCTATGGCCTCATTCTCTTACTTGTTGCATCTGCCAGTACATTTGATAGATTCTCAAGAGCGCTATAATCCTAAAATGCTTCTGAAGCAACAAAAGCAACAAATTTGACATAAATAACAGCCTAATAGCCACAATAATTACATTATGTCTCTTGCTGGTGTTCATCAAAATGCTTCATAAAAATAGTTTTATATTTTAGATCACCATTAATTTTTTTTCCTTGCTATTCCTGTGCTTACATGGCTTTATCAACTAGAGGTATATTATTGCTCAGAAAAAAAAATTTCTACTCAATGGAATTACAGAAAAGATGCATGATGTAGCAAAAATAATTTCCAGTGTATTTTGTCCCATCACATCATGTGTGAATCACATGAGCTTCAGTTTATCATGATGAAACAAAAGCAAGGAAAAGACTGTAGGAATCATAAATGCTTTCAGATGGGATATATTCAAATACGATATTAAAAAAGCTGGAGAAGCAGAGTGGGCGAAGGGTTGGGTTAGGCTGTATGTTTGGGTATTTTTATGGCAACCCAAGAGATTATTTGATTTTTTTTTTTTTTTTCTCTTCAGAAGATAAAGCGATATGTGAATTCTGAGCACAAAAGATTTCTCCTGTTCTTTTTTTATACTATTTTTATTATTGGGGGGGCGGGAGGGAAGGGAGAAGGGAGAAGGGAGATATCTTTTATGTGGTTCCAAAATTACTTTCTGAGTATAATTATTCAGCCCTAAAGAACTGGCTATTCACTCGGCATCCTTGATGCTGATATAATATGTTAAGATACGTATTATCGGGCAGATGTAATATGTTAATTTGATTCTGAAATACCAGAGTTTAACTCCATTTATACTTCCGAGGCATATGGGTAATGATCAGCTGTAAATGTATTTATCCTGGGTAGCTTTAGAGTTTCATACTGTGTACCGTCTGGGTTTTTATTTTACCTTCCTGTGTTATTTGAAACCTCTAGGCTTGTAAGAGTTGATACCCTTTGAGATGTTGAGGCAAAATAAATTTGTATGAACCAAGCCTCAGTGCATCATTCTTTTACATGCTGACCCACTTTTTAAAATTTTTTTAAAAAGAAAACTATTTTATTTATCAAGAAATGCAGAATCTCTCTTGAAACCATCATACTCAATGCTAATATTCTAGAAGAAAACTTTATGGTTGTAATCTTGAAGCAAATCAAAAGAAAAGAGATGAAATATTAACCAACAACTATTAGATAAAGGCATTATTAGCCAACTTTTTCACCTGTTTTTTGAAAGAGACTCATTCATTTAAAAACAAAAAGATTGCAGGAAAGCACTTCAAAGGCACGTAGATAGTCTTCTGGCATCTTAGAGGTGGACTCTGTTCCTATATCTCTGACATTTACATGAAGGAGATACCACAGGGCAATTCAGCTGTCATTACGAAGATGATGATTCCCTTTAATCTCAGCTGAATTTTAGGGTTCTCCTTAGAAAGGAGGGCTATTCCTGTGTTCTTTTGTTTGTGAGCATAATGTTATTAGAAATGGGAAAAGTGACAATTAGCACTGAACTGCTGACGCTGTCTTTTGAAGCAGTTCAATAAAATAAAATATAATTCCCTCATTCAGGGATTATCCTTTTGAAATACTAATGTACAGTTATATAGCATTTACCATCTCCCAATGGCTTGCGGTTGGTGATATTCAGAGCTACATCATTGCTACATGCATATCATCTTAAAGAAAGTGGTAAAGGTGAAGTACCCCTAAAATGTAACTTGGCATGACTTAACAGTTCACAACAGGACTGAATAGTCAGGAAAGTAAAGGAGATTATCAGTAGTGCCTGTACCTTTTTATACCACTATGGTATCCCTCCATCACCTGTAGGATTTTTTGTGCTGAATGGGAGAAAGTTGGACACCACCTCTTTAGAAGGGTACATGATAAGCACAGAGATAGTATAAGGGCTTTTATTCTACCTTGTGGTCAAGTGCAAAGAATAAAAATATGCCAAAAGTTTTAGGGCAGAGGCAGGATTGACTGCAGTGCAGCTGATTGTTGCTTTATATCGTTTTAGCAATGCAGGGTGAAGAATATTCTTTAAAATAGTGCTTCATGTTTCCAGAACATGTTGAGATATTGACTGTTTTCTCCTGATCTTTACTACTCCTGCCCTAGCTAAAAGTAACTGAAAAGAGTAATCGAAGCTTTAGTTACATAGCCACTTTGATCTGGTATGTATTGCACCCTTAGCTTCTAGAGGTTGCAGTGGGGTCACAAAGGATCAGGGACAGAGGGCCACCTTTGTCAGTGGCAACCCAGAGTCTGCAGATTTTCTACAACTTGAATTCTTGAAGCAGAGAGTTGGGATCACTGTCACAGTTATGCCAGCTCACTACACACCCCAGGGAGAACTGGAGTTATCAACTGTCAGCTCTCATTACATATGTAGGAATAATGATAAAAATTATGAGAAAATACAATAAACTGATAAAAATGTCATGTTAATTTCAGAGGGTTTTGCGCTAGGTCTAATTTATCTTAGAATCTGTGGTGATTTTCTAGCGCATTATTATGTTTGGCTCTGCTTTTGTGACAGTCTATCCCAGGTGGAAAATAAGTCCAATGAATAACTACAGAGAGTAGTGACTGCAGAGTGGTGTCCTAATGGCCTAACTGGTCACAGGCCAATGGCCATTCAGTGGCTGTCCACCATCTTCAGTATAGATGCCTCATCCAACTCTTCTGTCCATTCCAGGCTGTCCACCTCTATATATCCAGAAACCCTGGGAAGAAATTCTGTATCCTCTACAGTGCCACAGCAGAAAACAACCTGAGAAAGTGTTTCTTAATTTGAGTTGGACCAGTTCCATGTTTCACATATGCTAGCATCAGGATAACCTCTCCCAACTCAAGTCAGCTGTGACCCCAGGGTAGAGCTTTGAACAGAAGGAATTTTGGCTGCAGGAAGTATGCTTGTAAGGAGGGATGAATTTAATTTCCTGTCCTATCTCATCTGAAAGCACGGGGTTCTTATCCCCTTTGTATTTTTTGATTAAATTTTATTGATTTTTATTTTACATACAAAAGTAATCATGGAAAGCAAGGATCCAATAAGTACTGCATATGTGAGGTTCCCTAATGATACCAAAATTGAATGTGTAACAGGTACTCAGTATTCCCTTGTTCATGAGCTTAGCTAGGAATTCGAGAAAAGGTGTGCTGTTTTCATCAACACTTACTGTGATAGCTCAAAAGGTCGAGGTTTGTTGAATGAACCTGAGAAGTCTGTGAGAAATTCTGATTATTCCTGTGCTCACGTAACTAGGGACTGTATTATCATGCCTACATGGGAGAAGGCAGAGTTACATTTTTGGCATTTCAAGAAGTTCTCAAGACACAAAGTTGTCTATGATGTGCTGGTAATTAGGCTTGTTTTCTTTGATATATAGTACCTTCTATAAAATGAGGTTCTATAGCACAATGATCAGCATGACTTCACTAAAATGCCAGGAGTTGTCTAGAGGGAGTCTTCTGAAGATACTGTAATTGTTCAGATTAAATGATCTGCCTCTGTAAAATCTGCAAACAATAAATAATGTTAGGTGTTTAATCCCCTTTCATTGAGAGCGCTTGGCATGCAGAACTGGGAATCAAATAATTTAAGGGAAACAGTCTAAGCCTAAGTAATTTGCTGACAGAAGTCAGTTACAGAGAGGGCAGATCATTCACAGACACATTGGGGTTTTTGTCCTCTCTTCTCTTTCTCCTTGGGTGATATGCAGGTGTTTTATGGGTATTTCTGCCACCTTCCTTGTAGAGGAGATGCCCTTCTTTCTGTATGTTGTTGAAGTAGCTAAAGGACATTTCCAATAGTTTGGATAACCTCATGCATGTTTAGTGTCTTTATTTTTACCCTGGTGTTATCCAGTGGGATAAATAAAATTTTAAACTTGAGGAGGAATTATTTCCCTTAAGAACCTTAAGGATTCATCATCATCATGCTTGCTCTGTGTTTGTGGTACTTAGCACTGTAGTCCTTAAACCTTTAGTAGCCCCAAGGCTCAAAATAACAATTCCAGTGGGACAAAAACAGTTTGCTACCTATTACAAAAGAGACAGCAAGTGAGTAATCTCCTGTCTGTTAAAAATCTAATATTAAGTGCAAAAGTGTGTCTTGTGAAAGTATCTCTAATGGTGCTGTTGATTTTCTTTTCCTTGGAGGAAATCTTGTAAGAAGTAATACTAATTACTGAGAGAGTTGGAAAGTGAGTGGATGACTTAAAATATGATCTGAGGCTGAAAACATGCCTGTTGCTGTTGAGGCACGGGGATTCCCATTTTTTGCATGAAAAAAGTCATTAAAACTAGCTATCGCCTATAAGTCAACATACAGCAAGTGTGGATCAGAAGGTTAACAGAATTATGTAATATGATCTAGCATCCATATAAATCGTAAAAGTAATCCTAAGTAAATTCCAACTGCAAGTACAAGGCTGAAGTTCACTGGGCATTTGAGTTATTTTATGGCTTCAACTCGTAATGTATAGATTTATTACAAGCTAGGATTGCAATATTAAAGATCTCTGGGTGGTTTATATGAACTGATGATGCAGATATAACTCATCCTCCAATTATTTCACCTTGGTCACCTCTTGGCCTTTTAACCACCTCTAATGGGATAAGATAGGGCTGTTGCCCCAGCTCAATAGAGGTGCAGAGAGGACGTGGGCTAAACTTTAAGGACAGTTCTGACACTAATACACGACACCACCTATTAGGGTTTAGGTGCATGCAGTGAAATGGGGTTACATAGCTAGGCTTAGGACGAGCTCCATGTAAGTCGATACACTGAGCAGGGAGCTGCACTGAGCTAATCAATAAGACAATGCAAAAGGCAGTGGTGTGTTGTTTTATGACCCCCTGTAGCTGCCCCAGCCTTAATAACTTGCCCCGGGTCATGTGGGAAGTGTGACAGAGCAGGAGTGGAACGGTGATCTTCTCCCCATGTGTCAGCTAGTTCCTCGAGAGTCAACTTGCACCAAAGGCTGCTTTCTTATTTTCTAGTCAGGAAAAACCTTCCCTCCCAGGAGTTTATATAGAGTTCTCTGGAACTGGTAGTGTGTCTTAGACCTCTTTTGGAAGAGTTTCGATTGACTTCCATATCAATAGAAGAAATTGGGCTTTGTTAGGGTAATAGGATGCCTTGTCTTTGTGGACATCATTGATTCCACCATACATACACACACACATGTAAAAATCGGCAACAGGACAGAAAACTGAGGTGTAAGATTCCATAGGCAGAGCTGTCTGTGTGATCACTGGATATGAAAGGAGCCTGTAATGTGATTCATTCCTCCCCCTGCATGGTAATCTGCAACAACAAGCAGTACTTCCACCTCTACCATCGCACTCCATCTTCTGCAAACGTTTTCCAGTCTAAGGTGTAATCTGGAGTATAAATTTTTAGTGTTATATAGAGCTGTTTTAATGTTCAATACACTTTCAATTTGCACCTCTGTTAAAGTCTGAATCTTCCAATTTGAAATCCATCCTCATTGTGTAAGTTTATGAATCATGTGTTTTATGTATGATAGTTTGACACAAAATTGAGTATAGGAATGCATAGAAAATATGTTACATAAGAAGTTAGACAAAACTACATTTTAGAGTGTGTAGGAGTGGGGAACCAGGCTATTTCTTCTATGGCAAATAAAGGAGCGAGGAAGACTGGCTTGTTGCATTATTCTTTGGAAAAGTACAGGAATCATTACAGGGTACATTTCCATTTGTTACTCAGGAACTCTGAGAGCTTTTCCATGCAAGAAGTATAAATATGATTTCATATTAGGTACACTTTAAAATTTGAGTAACTGATAGCTCTGCTGTTTTGCCTTCGACACAAGAGCAGCCTAGGCTGGTCGTGATGCAAAGTCACAATCCACTAGCAAATGTAACCATCTGATAGAGCCTGTCTACCACTTACTCTGCACTCATGTTGACTATACAAAGAAGATGAAGGGATCAGTTGGCTGTGATGTCTCTGTGGTTGAAATTCATTGTCAGGGTGGTAGTTGAGGGATTGCCTGCACTTATGTAAATGCGTTATTATTATTCTTAGTTTCAGGGATTACCTGAAGCTAATATTCAAATGTGCAATTAGCTGAATGGATGACTACTATCTCCATCCTTTCTTGACATAAATTTTTCTCTGGCATATTGCAAGAACGCATGCCTGCCTTTTCCTCAGCTTTAGCTGGAATACTTGTAGAATACCTTCGATGTTGACAAGATATTATCTTCTTTTAAAGTCTTTATTCACTGGAAGCTTTCCTAAATCCTAGTTTTGTGAACTTCAGCATGGGGACTGTGGAACAGGATAGCTATTCAATTTATACTGCCGAAAGTGAGACTATCTTACTTTCATCTTCTATTTTTTACACTGCCTTTCTAAATCAACTGTAAAATCAATCCCAAAGCATCTGTTTCTGATATTTATATAATTCCCATTTCAGCTATACCTTAATGCACTAGAGTCTCTATAGGATTGTTTATAGCAGCATTGGCAACTGCAGATGTGCTCTTATCTCATATTAAAGATGAAGGCTGTCATACCAAGAGACCAAGAAATGTATGTCTATGTGGCACAGAGCAGTGCCATGTGGAGATAAATGGGCCAACTTGACTGCGACACAGTGCCACGTCCTCATTCAGCGAGCCCTGGTCACGGAACGAGCAGCATCTTAGAAAATAGGACTGTATTGTATCATACATGGCATATCACTTGTGAGCTCAAAAGAATGTAAAGTGCTGAGTGGAACTTCTTTGTTTTTCATTTATTTGAATCTTACATTTAATCTCATACTAGGAAGAAAATAATTAGCTTGAATAATTTTCAATCCAATTAATCTATTCCTAAGTGGCAAATATTGTACCTGGAAACAGATCGACTATGAAGTGTTTCCTCTGAGATGCATTTTCCTGCTAATTGTTGAAGCAATTAATTTTTTTACAGACACATGCAGAACTTTGTGTGAAGTAGTTAAGGCAAGGAAAGCAAAAGGCATAGAAGAGAAGAAAAGAAGACTATAATAAAATCAATAAATATAACGCATGTACAATGTGTTATGTTGTACATACATTATGCGTTTGTCAACATCCATAACAGAGAAGCTTTCAAAGGTTGCAGAAATTAGGACATCTTAGAATTAATCTTTCATGCATATTCATTAAAAACAGTTTTACTTACGTGAACACATGGTACTTTTTCCATAGGATTATGGGCAGAGAAGAATTTGGCTGACAAACTCTGACAAGTCTCTATATGATGTGTTTTTCAAAATAACGTTTCCCCCCCACCCCTCCCCAAGACTTACAGTTTGGAAAAATGCGAGCAGATTTTTATAGGGAAAACAAATTGCAGTATTGCATCCAAAGTTTATTTAAATATCCAAATGATACGTCCCTTGCCAATTTTTGAGTCCTTGCTTGAAAGCATAAGAAACATCATAATGTTCTTCTATTTTTTAAATGTTTATTTCCAATTCTAAACATCTTTTAATATGAACAGACAATGCTGTTCTCCTAAACTCTACTGCATATGGCTAAATGGCTACAATTTTAACTTGGCTTTCCCCAAAAGTTTAAATCTAGACGCACCCCTGACATGAAAATTTATATCTGAGTAGCTTCATTTTTGGCAGGGTTGTCAGCTACCAAATGGAGGACTGTGCAACAAATAATTTTGAATGGTCTTAATTATTTTTGTAGCTATCAAACCCACAAATAATATATTCCCATACTCTCACTGATGTCTCTATTTTATGTTAGAGATACACATACACACTCAGTGCATACATGCTGTCTATATTGCACTTCTTTTTCAGTTCTAATAGATTGAATCAGGTTTGATTTTATGCACATTGAATACCAAGAACTCTGTGGAAGAGAGAGGTTGTGGGTGTAATTCTACATTTGGTTTTATATATTTTAGTGAGATAAACCCCTGAGTTAGTCCTTAAGAGTCTCAAAGAGAATTACAATGTCTTGATGAAAAATTACTATTTATTCAAACATCAAGACTTTGTTCTCATAAATGACAGGAAAAGAAATCTGGTTTGCAGTGGCTCTAAGCAGCAAATGATCAAGGATTTAGCTGTCTCTAGTGCATGGGGATAAATGTAGAGTTTCAGAAATGTAGCCTTCCGATCAAGCCTTTGAGGTGGTGGGAATCAGCAATTGTTTCGTAAAAGCAGTATTTTTGCTCTTTACTTTAGGTTTCAAGTTTTGGCACTCTTATTATGCTTATGTAACTCTCTAGTAAAATATCTCCTATTCAGGGGTTTAAGGCATTAATCTTGTTTATGAAAAGAAATGCTTCTTCTGCTTCTTGGATAAACCACAAATAAAGATTTTACACTACAATTGTAATCACAACTTGAAAACACATTGAGAAAGTCCTAATGAACTGCTAATGATAATCCAGATGCTTCCATCAGAAACATAAAAATTATAGAATAATTAAGTTATAAAAGAATGCACAGTTATCAGGTGAAAACAACTCTGAGGTAGGGGAATTATTTACTGGCAAGCACAATGCTGTGTATATAGATCTGCTGGTCAGCTGGGGTGAAAGATGATGCTCTCGTCCCCCTTTCACTTGAGAGACTGAGTATTTATTTTTCCATAACAAAAAAATACAATAAATGGAACTTTTGAAAGTGGAGAAAGAAAAATTGTGCTAGGGGCAGAGTAAAGAAAGCAAATATTTAGGTGAAGATTAAGAGAAAAAGCAGTATGTGTATTGTGAAGATCCTTACAATGCAAACACAGGAAGGGCTAAATTACATTGCTTGATTTGCAACCCTAACAATCTTTTAATGTAGTTTTAATAAATGCATTTGTTTTTCTATATTGCCAGTTAGATTAGGCTGTAAATCTTGCTAAAAATTCTGGTAGTAACAGTTGAAATACTTTACCGATGGATGTTAATACTGTGTTGCTTGGTCAGGTTGCCTAGTTCTGTAGCATTGGAGCTATGGATGATCTGCCTTTCCCACTCTTCAGGAGTCTTCCTTTTAGCTGAGGTGCCAAAGAGAGGGATTCCTGGGAACTAAAGCAGAGATGTGGCCATTCACTCACCTGTGAGGAGAGCAAAATTATGTGTATTTGAGCCTTCGGTTCTCTTTCTGTATTTACCTTTTCTGCAGAGCTGAGTCACAGGTGGGACATTATCAGGGCAAATGTGTGCTAGGCACTAACAAAGCATTGCCAAAACACTGCCAAAGAGTGAAATCAGGCAGTAGGTTAGTGGGAAGGAAGGGAACGCTGCTTTCCTGATAGCGCGGGAGAGAGTTAATGATGATGCGGGTGGGCGTCAGGTTCATGAACCTCATGGCCGAGGTGTGAGGCACTAATCTCCCAGTGAAAGCAGATAGGCTGTTAGACCTGCCTGCTGTCTTCCTCTGAAATCAGGGCAATTGCCAGATACAGCATGTCATGCTGTAGGGAAGGCTAACCAGAGCTATTTTAAACAGTCATCTCCCAAGGAACGAGCTATCTGAAGATTGTTGTTTAAACATCTGGCTGTGGGGCAACATTCCTAAATACCATTTTTCATGGCAAATTCTAAGTCACTCGGATGCTATGGCTTTAAGAAGCAAAAATCTGTACTTAAATCCATCCGAAAAGTAGCATTTTTGGTCTGTGAGTGTGCAGAACTCTCCTGTTCTAAAATTAGAAAGTCAATTTGTCTGTTAAGCCAGGGGAACAAGACGCCTTACATGCCCTCTGAAATTAGCAATGAAACAAGCTGTATTGAACTTATCTATAGCTTTACACCTTCAGGGCAGTGGTTGGAACCAAGATAGACAATATTTCTCCAGGCTGTCACAGTTATTTTACAAGAGGAAAAGCAGGAGGGGGAGGAAAGAGTTGCTTTGGTCTGATCTCTAAATGAAATAACCATCTGAACTTTTAAAATCATCCTGAAGATTAAAGGACACTTCAAATAGTCTACTATGTCAAGTTTTAATTTATTCTGCTGAGTATCTCTTCCTTAATTGTCACAAAACTAAGATATTAAAGCTAATAGAATCATATGCTCTGTTAAAAGGTGCTGCTACTTTAGAGGAAGGTGTTACAGGAGAAAAGGAATGCAGAGGGAGGTCTTTCATGTAGTATAGACCTAGAAAAAAGAATTAAGACAATAAATTAATGCTTTTGATTTTTTTTATGGATAGTACTTGGGAAGGATTTAACATTATTGTAGGTATGTAAGAATCTGTATCTTTTTTGTTATAGTAGAAGCAAGTGTCATTGCAAAGGATTGCTCTGAGAGGTATTAAGCAGATGTGAAGGCACTGACCATAAGCAGCTTGAATTCCCACAGTCTTCAACAAAACTTGAGCCTTAGAGATGTGAGGATTTGGAAAACTCCAGAAACTTTCAAGGAAAAAATGTGATGTAGTTGCAAGAAGTGCACACAACTTTTGCTGCTTCCCCCTCGCAAAGGCCTGGGTAGAAATTTGGAAAGAAATTAGTACAGCTGCATATCAAGCCTTACGAATTATTTCTATGACTAATACATAATTCAAATTAAGTTACATATATGTATGCAGTATTAGGTGATTGCAATTTCAATATATTGTAGATTAAATTCACCTTAAATTTGTGCTGTGCTAACCACATCTCAATGAATGCGCATAAAGATGTCAAGTTAATTTTTCAAGCTTTTTTCTCCTAAAATATGAGATTTTTTTCTGTAGCTACATTAGGTCTTAATTTACATACTGTTTCTGCGCTCTGTGGATATTACTTTTTTGTTTACACGTCAACAGTATTCATGCTTTCTATTTTTAACATTATAATATTCCTCCTATTTTAGAGAGATGTCAACAGGCAAATACATATATTCAAGTACCTTAGCACACTGTGCAGATCCATCGCTAATAATAGGTGTATGATGTTTTTTTCCAAAGTAAGGAATTTATGCTTATTTATGTCATAAATATGGCTAGCAGTACTATACACGTGCTAACTCAAGAATACATTTATCATTTTTCATGAAGTAAGTAAAGCAAGTAACTATAGCCAGGTCAATTTTTCCTGAATTTCATTGTTTTTTTCTTTGGGGAAAAAGAGGGATTTTAGCCAGGTTTTCCAAGGAAATGAGCCTTATGCTACCATGCTGCTTGTGCATGTGTGTTTTAAATGTGACAGCAGCATAGCTGACTCAAAGATGGTTATATTCTTATATGTTTCATGAAAATAGGCAGACAGTAGAGGAACAAGACATTAGAGAGTCCCCAGGCAGCTGAATTCTTATCAATAGCCAATTATGGAAAAATCTTCAATAAGAGCTTGTACATTCTTCGACACGAGAGTCAATCAACCATGAGTCAGAGCTCTGTAGGAAACTAGCTTTTAGTTGCTCCGTCCTCATAGAGCTGCTTCTTTTTCATGCTTATGTAATTTCCAGAAAATCTTGCCTCTGTAGTGCAGACCTGGCTTCAGTGCATAACAATTGGCAGTGTGTTGTAATGTTGAAAGGGCCCTTTATCAAAAATAAGGTAGGCTGGATCTGGAGTTCAGTAAAGGTTCCACTTTGATGTATCCTAAAAGGAGGAAGGGGGGAATTATCAGCCTAAAATGCTGCACAAGCCTAACCAAAATGTTAATGGTGTGAAGCTAGAAAAGTAAAGCTGGGCTCTTGGGTAGAAAACTACAGTGCAGCTTTTACATTTGTGTGAGTGTAGCCTATGACGTAGAATAATAGCACTTACATTTGTCTTTTAATTTAAGTGCTCCCAAATCTTCTAGGCTTTTTATCACTGGGATCCCTTCCTGAGCCAGGTAAGCTCTGCTGGAATGCAGATAATCCTAGGGAATCCTGCAGGAGTGTTATCTTTCCCAAGCACAGCTGGGAAGGCTGGAGACAAGAAACTGGGTAGACGAACAGTCATGGAAGCAACTTCCAGACACCTGTGGGAGCTCAGGGAGGCATGTGCCCTTGGAGCTGCTACAGCATGTTCTACAGCGGGTCCAGAGATCTGCCTTGTCATGGCAGGCTGCACATAGACACAGCAAGCTGTAGCCCCTCTTCTGAGGAGTTGTGTCTTAGCTGAGACCTGTGACCACAGGCCTGTGGTGCCAGGCAGTGAGACACTCTGTTCGGGATGTGGAACTGGGAAAAAGCTGAAAACCATGGCTCTGGAAGCCAGATGTAAAAATTCCCTTTCACTGGAATGCCAGGGAGACATTTCTATCGCTCTTGGCTCTCCTGTTCAGTGCCAGTACAGGTTTGTTTGGAGGGCTGTGTTCTCCACTAGAGCTGGGCTATATGGTCCACTAGATGAGAACATGAGTGCTATAGTCTAATGCTCCCAATTCCAAGGGCTGAATCTACCTGGCTGCTTAACAAGGAGCTGGAGCTGCATCCTGATCTGAATAACATCTTCAGTACTCTGTGCAGCTGCCCTTTTTATCCTCTCTTCATTTTTCCGTGAATTAGACTTATTTATAAATACATCTCTCCTTGTAGCACACTCAGAGCTGAAAGCTGGTAAAACATGGTTCAATATAATCCAACTGTGAAAAGATACAGGCCCAGTCAAAGCATGTTGATTTAAGGCCAGCCACTGGCCTTAGCTGAAATGGGCCAAAGCACGTGTGCTGGGGTCACTCCAGGGGCCCCTGGATGACGAGGTTCAGGGCAGAGGAGTTGTACAGGGTAAGGACGAGCAGTGGTGGTTACCAGCGCCTGTTCCTCTGAGGTGAGGAAGTTTCTTGCTTACACCTCCGACCAGGAAATCTGTTTGCTCCTCCCTCAGTTTCTCAGGAGGATGCGAAGTGCAGCTGACTCGGAGCATGAAAGCAGGTGATAGATCTGGAGTTTGAGAAGCATGGGGTTGGTTAAATCCCTGTCAGGTATATAACAGTTGTACTTGATTCTGCTTTACAGCAAGGGAAAGGACTAGATAAGGCAGAATGAGCCCTTCAAAGGTTAATATTGTCTGAACCCCACAGTTCCACCTGAACTGTGATGAATGGAAGTGTTCACTTTGAAGAGCATACAAACATTAGCTGTGGCATGGAGGCACACCTTGCTACCTCTCTTTGACTCCAAAATCTAAAATACAAATTTTCTCAAGAAGAAAATGTCTTAGTACAGAAAATGGAAGTAAAATCTTCAAAGTTAAAAGGTTCTGTCTAACCCTTCACATTATTGCTCAGAAGAATTATTTCCGAAAGTTAATAAACCACATGCATTCACCTCATATAACTATTTCCTTCCCTAAACAAATTGCTTTTATTGTCAAAACTACAAATTTAGGCATTGTGATCAATACCATCATTTTATGAGCCGTCAGTAAAGGAACTTGAAAATGCAGCTTTGCTTGATTGTCTAGGAATAAAGATTGATCAGCCCCGTTGCTTCTTCCGTATAGATCCTTGGTTGATTCACATACAGTATACAAAGCAAAGCACTATCACCTCATCCCTCTTCAAAATCACATAGTCAATAGCTTTCTGCACCTTTCTGCAAGCACTTGAAAGTACAACCCCAATTAATATGTTAAGAAGGGCAGAGAGGAGGAACATGTTTTGGTGTCGGGGTCTTTCCCTGATAGAAAAATTTTAATTCCAAACTTTTCTTGGTTCATTTCACAAAAGGTATTGAGCCAAGACCGTTAGCTTTTACTCTTTCATGTTTTCTTTTACTGTTTTTTAAATGAAGACAAGAAAAAGAAGAATGCAATATGATAACAAAAGACTGCTGGCCCGCAGCAACTGTTGAATCTTGTGAGGCATTTTGGGACAGCAGTCAGTGTCATATGCTGGTCAGCTGTATAGGAGTAGTGCAGTGGATTATAGAACAAGATTTACCAGCTAAGGGTAGAGGAGAGACGCTGGGACTCGGGCACCGAGCTTGGCTCTGCCGTGAGGATGCGGAGTCACGGTTTGGCTGAGCTAACGGCTGTGCCTACTGAAGGGGAGGGCACCTTCCTTCCCCTCCTGCTTTTCCTTTGTGCCCTGACCTTATAGGGAGATGGTTCAGGCATCTAAAGTGCCAGAAAGCAACATTATAGAAATATTGTGTTAGTTCCCCAAAATGACTTATTGAAAATCCCATGTGAGTGCAGAAGGAGGGGAGGAGCTGCAGTAAGTAGTGGGGGTAGTGAGAACACAGTATGGCCCTGCCAGCAGCAGCTGGAAGTTAGCAGCATCACACTCGGTATGACCTTAGACAAGTGATGATACATTCATGGCTTAGTTTTTTCACATGTAAGAGTGGGGACAATAATACCGTCTAGCTCCTAAAACTGAGGTGATAATATTAAGCATTACATGCTTAGTGTATATAAAAACTTTTGAAAACCTTGGATGGAAGACTTACAAAAAAAAAAAAAAGATATAGTGGACATCATTCTGTAGCAAGTCTAACAGTCCTGCACTGAACTATTGGTTTTCACTGAATCTTTTCCTTAGGCACGTTAACTTCGCTTTTATAGTCTATCAGGAGGCACCGTATTTAGCTGTCCCTGTTCAAGGTTCACTGACCTATAATCCTACTGAAATGGAGTGGAAAGCCCATGAAAATTTCACTGGATTTGTACTCAAGTGGCATATGGCCATGGTGTTAATTAAAAAAAAAAAAAAAAAGAAAAAAAAACGATAGTCCTCTAGTCTCCATGGAGACTAAGCATACTGAAAGGGGTGGGAGTATAAAATATTTTCAATCTTAGGTTGAAAGGCAGAGATCAAAAGTTGTTCTGGTTAAAATGCTGTGCAGATGTCAACATGCCAAGTTGAATGATAAGGCACTTTGCACAAATACTTTGCAAAATAGGTTGGATACGAGGTTAAGAGGAAATTTCCTGTACCATTTCTAATGGGTTACTGGGATAGATCTTGATGTATATTGTCTGTGCCTTTGTCACATTTCTGCTAGAACACGTAAGCCAGAAAGTGTAATACCCATCCTGGCAATAAGGAATTCTTGTTTTACAAGGTAACATTCAAATTGTTTTAGAGGATCATAAAAACTAAGTAAAAGAAGATCCAGCAGAAATTGAGATGTTCCATGTGATTAAGATGTCTGGCTGGCAAAGAAGCCTATAAAATAAGCTTTCCCAAATACTTGCCATAGGAAGGGAAGAATACGAAAGAGAACTACATGAAAAGGATTCCCCAGAATGTTTTTGTTGATAGCTAGTAAATTTGGTTCAGTGCTATTTTTCAGACATTTGGAGAACGGGAAAGCACAGCTGATAAAGCGTTACTGGGGAAAAAAAAATCACATTATGAGTTAAATGAGAAATGGACAACAGGAAAGAACTTAGTAACTTTTTGTTCCCAGGTGAATATAGAAGTAATATATTGGTGGCATCCAAATAGCATGTTTTGCATAATATTAGCAAAAATGCATGCTAATGTGCGTTCTGGGATTGAAAAATCACTAATTTGACTTTTTCCATCTCTAATAATCACATCCTGTAGAATGATTCACACATAACGTGTAAGGTCAGAACTGTGACAGCATAGTGGCTTCCTCTCCCTCTGAAAAGTAAACTGCTCCTTCTGTAAGCAGCAGAACTTCAGAAACTTGGTTTGTTACAGATTTGTGTCTTAAATTTTTTTTCATCCTCATGCCCTTCTGCAGTGCTGCTAGCATTATACATTCCCAACATCCTCCTCCTTCCAGAATTCCCAGCTCCTTCCCATGTTCCCTCAATTAGAAGCAAAACAAGTGGGCAACATCTCTTGTTGAATTGACACTGAGACTGTCAGGAAGGGACTGACAATTTCCTCTGTAAGATTATTTCCATGGGAAAAACAGGTTAAAAAAGAACAGAACCATCTGGCTGTTCTTGTTGCTTATGATTAGGAAAGTTTATTGAGTCCCCTGTAGCTGGTAGGGGACAATGCTAGTTTCTTTTACTTTTTTACATATGTGGATCTGTTGCTATATGTTCTAGCAATATAGCCAAAGATGTCTATCTTAGTAGGCTAAGCAGGGAAAAGAGAGAAGCAGAATTCAGAGAGGAAGATGGTTGAGAGGTTTGTGCAGATGAGTCCTCCTATTAGTGATATGGATGCTACCTTGCTGACTTTGGAGCCCTCATTTATTGAACAAACACAGGAAGCAGTTAAGTATAAAGTATGAAAGACTTCGTTGTCTTGTTCTCTTTAGGTCTGATCGTGAATTTGCTTGAACAAGGATTGTGAGACTGAATGTTATTACGTTGTGGTGGAGTTTTGCCAAAGATATAACAACAACAAGATTTCTATATTAAAGTATTTTTTGAGTATTATTCAAAAAATCAGAAAGACCCTGCCCACTTGCTACCTTTAGACCATAGCTGAACAAATACATAATTTGGGAAAGATACGAAAGAAAAAAACCACACACGAAATGCAAAAATATATTCAGTTCAGTGTTGCTGTCTGCCTTGAAATTGGTTTCCTCTGTCAATAAAAAACTGAACAGATGGAAAAGGTCTGAAACAAAGGGAAAACATTACCTAACAAAGATGGTTAGTGCTTGTTATCTGTAAAGGCAATCTTAATTTAGGCAAATATATGAAAGATTGGCTTGCAACATAATGAAATATGAATTTAAAAACAAATGACAGTGTTGAATTTTGTTTTATGAAGTGTAGCAACCCTGAAATGAGAGAGAGAACATTTTATGATAAAGGTGCTGGCACTACCAAAAATACAGATGGTTTTGATAACCGCTAATGTGTCTCAGCAGCCAGTGCAGCATTTTTCTTGTGGTGTTCTGTGTGGGAAATCTAACTAATGGACTGGTTTGCCTTGCCTGTTATTTTTGTTCCCTAGAGTCAAACCAATGAGTTTCTTCATTTGTTTGGAATAATTTAGTAACAAGCATTTTTGTCTGTCATGGATCCTATTCTGTATTTCTTTGACCCTGTAATGGACTGGCATCAAGACACGGCTCAAACTTAGGAGCCGAGTTTTGCAAGCAACGCTTTGGAAAGTGGTCCTTTATTTCCCAGACGCTGAAAAAGTCCACCTGCCTTTTTAATACCTTGTTATTTCTTAAGGTATTTATATTGAATCTGTTTATTCTTCCCTAACTCCCTTTAATAGAAACTAGATCTGTAATTAATTTAATAACAGCAGCTGGGTCAAAGGAATTATTTCGTGCCACCTCACAGTTAGTAGGAGTTAAGACATTTAATTTTGAAGACTATTGTGTATGCAGGAATTTTACATTTCAAAAAGAATAATTAGTGCTATTGTTAAATTAATTGGGTATATCTTTGGTCAGCTTTACATCCCAAAATGATTGAAGAAACAGAATACTTAAAATGTTTTCTTTACTTAGTCATCACTGTGACTGTATTAATGGCTGTTCAGTTTTGGCACACATTGGTCTTTGGATCAATGGTAGTCCAGTTGCTCTGATTTTTGTGATTAGCCTAATTTGAAAATGGAAACTGCATCTAGCATGCACCTGAAAAAATGTATGTGCATTCAGCTCCTTCTGTGGCTTTAATCATACAGCCAATTTTTACTAAGCTTAATTTAAATGCATGTGGGGCAGATTCAAGTTAAAAGTTAAAAACCCAGGAAAACCTCAGCTATTCTAATTTTTTTTTTAATTGCAATGTTGGAATTGGAAAAAGTTGCCCCCTTCTCCCCAAAACCCAACCAAAACCCCTTCTTTTGTGTAGATCAAGACAAAGCACTCTTAAAAAAAATACTTTGCTGTGTTCACTTGTAACATTAATTTGTTTGCCAAAGCTCTGAGTGGGTGTTTAATTTTATTTAAAGGACAGTGTGAATAGCCTCTGGTGCTTGATTTAGAATTTATACAATTTCCCACTTCTCTTAGATAAATCCTAGTGAAGGAAACATCTTTTATACGTAAGGAAAGCTGTGATTTCCACCCCATTTATAGTCATGTTTTATTTAGAACATTCTATTTCGTCTTCTCTTGGGGTAGTATCTGAATTCCTTGCCAGGTAATTAACTGTATTAGTGGACATAGGAGCTTTAAATGTATAAACATAGAAGGGGGAAATCTTGCCCACAATTATTTAAAAATTGAGCAAGAAGAGAGTTTGAATTGTGAAGGTCACAGGCACTGGCTGAAATCTTTGACAGCAGCAGTTCTCCATTTCTGAGGATTAACATATTTTGGATTCAAACTGATAGATAATGCTGCATTCAACATATTGGGGGTATTTGCAGTATTTTAATAGTAAGCTCGATAAGGCAGGCATTTATGTCATAAAGAAAGTTTATGCCAGTCTGGTCTAACAGCCAAGCGAGCTGATGGAAGTTTGGTAGACCCTATTGACATTTCTAATAAAGAAATCACTACCACAGCATTTTTCCTGCTTAAAGCAACAAGAACAAGAATGGTGAAGAAATAAAACCTTTAGAGAGAGAAAGAAACTGTTGACAGCAGCTTTTAATTTCCTATATTTAATCACTAGTGCTCAGCTTTTGCCACCACTGTAACATATAAAACAATAATATTAGTAATATATTCATTACCTGTCATTTACTTGAGTGCCCGGAAATTAGGAACGTGCAGAGGCTAACTTATGCATAATGTTATAAGAAGAGGATGGAGAGTCTATGGAGAGTGCCATGCCACGGTCACAATAAAATAATTCTATGGCAAATTTATTCTAGACCTTCTAATTGGCTTATTGACTTAGATTTTCCAGTCTTACTCATGTTGCAGATTTCCCAGTGGGAGCTTCATAATTTGGGTCCTTCCTGTGTTACTTCCTGTGTAAACCACTGCTCTGCATGTATTGCGCAAACCCTAATCCACACTGGCTCTACGAAAATAGTCCCTAACTTCAAAGCTTGCTGCTGAGCTCTGAAGGACCCCAGTATCAATCAAGGTGACTAAGCATGGGAATGGAAAGGCAAGATAGGAATGCTGGAGTTGGCTTTCACGATCCAGAGGTGAAAGGATACTTTATGTCCATACCTTTAGGTAAATTAGACATCAGGGGCCATTCAGTTAATCCTTATCATATTACAATAAAAACTAGATTATTAATTACACAAAAATATTAATTCTGAACCCATTTGTAGCACATTTCATCTGAGGTTTTCCAAGTATTTTATTACTATAAGAAAAAGAAATTGCAAACCTTTAACAATAAAACATGCTTGTCCAGTGTATTTTGGTTTAATACTGTCATGATGTAAAGCTGATTGTTTGCTTTGATAGAGAACACATAATATAGCAGGGGACTTGAGTAACTCTCCAATGCATCATATGTCACCATGTGTTGCATCTGAAAGTGTTTCTAATTGTGGGCAGAGGATCTGTCTTGCATCTAGTTGAAATTCTGAACAGGAAAAAAGTTGATATCATAGGCTTATTTAAGTCTAAATAGCATAAATAAAGCGAAGAGAAAAAAAACATCTAGCAGATGCAGTATACCTAAACAGATACTTTTTCTATTGTAATTCCATCTTCAGTAACTGGTTTTAAGTGCTGGATGTTATTTAGTCTGATGGTATTTAAAGGACCTAAAGTTTCAAATGGGCTCAGAACCTATTTAATTATAAGAGCTAAATCAGAGTTTTAAAAGATATTCCCACACCTGTTTTTACCCTTTTCTACTTTGGGATAGCCATTGCTGTGTTTATTTGGCTAATGAGGCCATCTCACTGAGACCACTTAGATTTTTAGAAGCTGTTTTTAGGTTCTGTCTTAGATTATTCTTCAGATTTTAAAGAAATTCCTGGGAATGTTGTGAAGTCATATCCTTATCCTTAAAGCCTCACCTTAAAAACTCTCCAAGCTCAGCAACAGTGTATGTAGCTTGTGGGTCTGTCTAGACCCATGCCTCTTGCCCTACCCTGGATCATCCCCGTGCTTCCCTAAATGTCTGTGTACAGTCTTGCTCTGTTCTTTTATAATCACATCGCAAGCTCCTGGGGTCAGGAGCCATCTGTTGCACTGTGTTTGCTACCACACCTACTGTAGTCTGGTGCCTATATCATGTTCTGTGTGACCTCTGCTGAAAAAATGAATAATTAAGTATGTGTATGTCCAGTAGTGCAGAACTGAGTTAACGATGTCACTTGGGCATCCTCCTGGGAGCATGTGTTGATTGAGAAAAATTTTATGAGCAACATTCATCAGACGCTTCGCGCTGTTTCTAATCTTGCTGTAGTGTACTTGGTGTTAAATTTAGCTTTGGCTTTTTATCATATTTATCCATCACTTATTAGGTCATTATTTGCCTTAAAATAAATGACATGGAAATGAAGCGCTGCAGAGGACAGGCCAGGTTTGTAAACTATAGAAGTATTTATTGTCCCTTCTATCCCATGTGTCTGTCTTCCCTTTACTCTAAAGCTGTACAGGGACCAAGGAAATGTGGAAAATAGTGTACGAATTCTCCAAAAGTCTGTCTCCCACATGATACTTATTACTTTCCAAGCGAACCCTTGGTTGTCTCTGCTGCTGCTGTATATTTATGATCAAAAAGTACTTCAATCATTTCTAGATAACTTCATAATAAAGTTGTACTGTCCAAATACTCTATGTAATGCACAAAGATTTATGTACCTCAGATGTGTATGCAGCAGACAGAAGTAACCTTGAAAATCTTATCATTAAAATATATACCTTTTGGCAAATACCTATGTCAATAAAGCTTAAAGAACTGGCAGATCTTATATTTGAAGTAATCTTTGCATCTGCAGGTAGACCACTTTTCTGTGCTAGTGACCTCTTGCTTTGGATGAACTTTTGTACATGTGCTGTGCGACAGTTAAGACGAAAAAGTGATTTTTTAATGTGCATGGTTTAGCACCCTAGCTTGGAAATTGAGTTGTGTACAAAAGATGCAAAAATTAAATCTAAAAATATATCCAAGTGTCAGACTAAATTAAAATTCATGCTTCATTAAATGGGTACAGTACAAATAAAAGAGGTCTTGGTAGAAGCAGAGCTGCTTCTTCTGTTTAGCATTTTAGCAAACTGGGACTCTGGAGCCTCAAATCTCTTTACAAATGCCCATGGTGTGGAGTTAATGGTATTGAGCAGTGTGGTTAGCTCTTGTAATGTTTCAGTATAATTCCTAGTTTGCCAGAATACCTGATTTTGCTTTTACAACAGTTGTTATAGCTTATCTGCAAACTGAATTTAAGCTTTATACATTCCCTTTATATTGTATCATCCATCTTCTTCCTATGAGTTAAAATACATGCCAGATGTTGTAGCACACCTGTGATTTGCAAACTGTTACTCTTACGTGATATATAAAGTACAACTTTGGTCAGCCGGTGTGTACAATGTGAACATACACAGCATATGTAGCTTCTGTGACTGGTTAGATTCAATATAGATGTAGTGGCTTGCATGTATATGTCTGGGCTGAGTTTTTTCTACCCTTTCGTGTTTAGTATTCAGCCCTGCTTTAAAGGGGGATTTCAGAGAAACGGCTTTTTCATATCAAATACTGAGAGCTTTTGCAGACTGGGAATCTTTGCTGTGGTCCCAACACGTTCCTGAGCCCCAGTGCAGAAGTGCTGTAGCTGAATGTTCCACATTGTCAATTTTGTGCTGTTTCAGCAGTGGAGATATCAGGAGATCTGAGGACATATCTGAGCTGAGGGCCATAGCTTCTTTCAGCAGAAAGCAGAATGCTTTTTGAAATGGGCAAGTTGACTTTTGACACAGAAGCATCGATTTCCTTGCTCTCCTTCGAGTTCATGTTTTTGTATTTCCTTGACTACTGACATTTTGCAGATTTTTGCAAACAAATGTGATGATAGAGAGGAATAAACTTAATTGTGAGAGTCAAAGATGAACCAGAGAGCAATGCAAAGCAGGTCAGGAAAGGAAAAGGTGATGGGAACATTCCGGCAGTGACATAAGGGACATTTCTACCACATAACATAGGAAGAGATTTCAATCCTACAAAGGAATCATAAGGTATCTCCATCCCTTTCTCTATTACTTGTTAACCTTCACAGCCCTGAGCAGAAGTCCACTGGTGTCGTTCCTTAAACCCAGAGGTCTTTGGATCAAACCTGTAATGTACTTCAACTGGAAAACAAGTCCCAGCTCAGCACAGCCAATGGAATGGACTTTCGAATTGGTGGTTGAAAGCTCTCTGATTCCTCAGGACAGCTTTGAGTCACGGTGTGGGCTTGAATACATACCTTTCTGTATCTGTTTATGCCATTTGAGCTATGCCAGCTGTTGTGCCGTAGTATAGGAGTTCTCTGTGATGGGAGCTGCAAGGAATAATCATGTAGGGATTCTCTGTAAATTATTAACAGACTTGGAAGATGTAAAATGTGGGAAAAGTCAGAGGAAGAATCTCTTCATTACCCTTCAGTGCATAGAGAAGTCCACTGGTGAGCAGGCACTCTGAAGGCTGGATAGATTTCCTATTTACGAACAGATGTAATACCTTATTTTATTGCCTTGGTGAATTCCAATATGCATTGTCACTGTGCTTTCTGAAATATTGCAACTATCTGAGGCCAGGGCAAGTTTTCCGCAGACAATGATAATGTTCTTCTTGCTTTATTTTAATTAGTATTTTAGTGGAAGTGAGAAATTTGCTGATTTATGTAACTCTTTAAACCAGGGCAGGGCAGCAAACTTCAGAGTAATTTATTTCTTGACATATATATTGCAGTGATTTTGAACACTTTTTGCAGCAGTTTGCAATCCTTTTCTGCAGAGCAGAATATTCACCTCAGACAGTGGAATTTCATGAAGCCATCCCTGGTTTATGCACTTCATGGTTTTTTGCTATTTTTGCAGCCTCATCTGTGAATTTTTACTATATGGCGTCATGCAGGCATGTTCATTTCTATCTGCTGTGCTGAAGTATTTATGCGGATTGTTTTAAGAATATGTTTTTAACCAGTTTAAGGGAAAAAAAAGTCTTAATTTTAAATAATTATAATTATCTATGAACTTTTTTCTCCATGTGAATATCTTTTATGAACAAAACCATGACTTGGCTTTTAGCAACTAGTAACAATCAAATATGAATCTTACCTAGTTTAGACCATTTCTAGACCATTGTAGTATTTTTCCTTACAAGTTATACTTCTAATACATTAATCAATCTAAATAGAAAAGCAAATGAATGTACTTTGTTGAGTGATCGATCTAGAGCCTGAGAAAGCCAAAAACCTAAGGATGAATATATTCCACCTGCCAATATAATTCGTAGTAATTCTGTGCTTAGAAGTTAACTGTGAAACTCCAGGCATCTCCACCAAAGCCATCTGGAGAATAATCTACTACCCTCCTGCTTTACTGTCAAACTCTCAGGTACGTAGCCTTTATCTTAAAAGGCTTAACAGTTGTCCCTGAGCACTGTTAATTCCTATCCTTGGTACGTCAGTGGGAGTTAGGTGGGGAGTCTGCCTGTCTACTTTTGTAAATAGCACTAGACTCCTGTCTGCAACTTCAGCAGCTTGAATAACTGTGTCTGTGCTAATACATACTTTCCATCCCACCACTCAGACCTTGACCCTGATAAAGGAGGTATTAATATTTGAAATAGATTAAAAAAATTGTAAAACATGTACTTTGCCATGAACATAAATTGTCATTGTCTTAACTAGAAATTCAAATGCTTATGCTCAGCCATCTGTTTCAGCTCTCCCTCTCCTGATACTCCTTTAATGTTTCTTGCTGGGCTTTACTTTTGTGTTTCTGTGTGTGGATGGAAACAGTTTTTATCATAAATCCTTTAAAAGATAAGGAGCTCAAAAGTGATCTTTATTAATTCCAAAGAAGATTGAAACCAGACAGCAAGTAAAGGGCATGAGGGCATTTTACACATCATCACAGCCATGGCAGAGTGATGCTAAAGAACAGCTGACAAGGGTACATGGAAAATATTCCTTGTTCAGGTACAATATTGGATTTTAAACGGCCTTGAAATGTGAATGTCAGGGGAGGATCCAGCTTCCCCCATCACAGTTGCAATAAGGATTTGGGGGCCCAGCTGAGGACTTAATTGTGAAGGACCTCATGGAAAGTAGAGACTACACTGGCTCAGTCCCAGATGGCATAATCATGCCTTGAGATAAAAAGATATTTGAGTCAGTGCTGAATGAGTTAATGGTGGGACCAGAACCAGTGTAGATGTGTCAGTGCGATGCTAATTAGTCTTTCTAGTTTCTCATCATGTATTTACATTTTTGTTACTGGAGTTTTCCTTTTTTGCACACCTTGTCTGTTCCTTATTATCAGACTATCTAAGCACCACATGTTTCATGCGGTTATCACTGTAACGTCTTTGTCAGGTAGGGAAGTAGAAATGGGGAGAGGAGGCCCAGAAAGACTCCATGATTTGTCCATTGTTACAGGAAATCTAGGATTTATTGATTTATTAGCAGAATGATGCAGTGACTTAAAGCAGACCCCAAGATTGCTGATCTACAGATTACTAGATTTAATGCCCCTTTTAAAACACTTCTACTTTGAATACTGAGCCTCTAATATTAGCTTTTCAGGAATCCATATTTATTGTTCAGCTACTGGCTCCATTTTCAAGGACAAAAATTGTTTCTGAAGTGCAAGGCAGTGGCTCACAGTACAGATAGAACTGAGAGAGATCTAATGGATAATATAATAGATTAATTTAACCAATTATATTTTGCAATTGTGGACAAGAAGTTAAGCATGTGATTTTAAACTGATTTTTAATGCAGCATTCTAGAAAAAATACACTTGTAATGCTATCATTATGGTGATGGAGACAGCAGAGACTAGTTAAAGGAAAATCTTTGGGTATCATAGAGTTGTACGTTCCACTAGAGTTTTCATCATCTGTGCCCAATTTGTCTCATTCTTCCATGATCCTTAATGGGCTGCCACAAATGGGAAAATAGGAGGCATAGTTCCCTCTAGTGTACAGCTGCTGCAGGAGGTAAGAGCTGTAAACTGTTTTGCAGACTTCCTACATATTGTTTGTGAAAATGTGATTATGTGGTACTCATTACATTTTCTAAAAGCTGGCTTCAGCATCCTATCCTCTCAATACATCAGCTGGTGGGAGCCTTCTCTGATTATGTCCTATTTCTGTTATGATGGTTTTTTAACTGTTTATGAGGATAAATTTTCTCCAGTCTAACTCTTGGCCCTTAGGAGTTTGGAAGGTATTTTTCAGTGCTTCCTTTCTCTCTCCCCCATAATTGCAGTGTAATTACTGGGGCACTTTTTAATTTGCCTGTAAATTCTGATAAAGACTGTATACATGACACACTGTTATTTCAGTACAGCTAAGATTTGTGGTAATCCCTGGTACAAATCATTTCACATTCTCACCTGGTAATGAGGATGCACCATTGGATCTGAATGCCTCCAAACCTGTAGCATGTTCCCCTGTGGCATTCATTTACCCCAGGAAATGAGAAACATTATTTTCCTTGGTTTAGAAGAGAGACTTGAATGTGTACTTTTATGGTAAGAAGCCTTCAGCAGCATTGTAGGCTTGAGGAATTCCCACTTCTTACCCAGCTGTTTGTACCCACACTGTGCTGGGACCAGCCTCTCTCCCACCACTCCCATTTCATGGACATACTGTGCTGAGCACCCAGTCAGTGAACTCATCCGTGTTAAAAATAACCCCTTTTTGGCAACTTTTATTTTTGTTACCCAATGTAACAACTTATATCACGAACCTGTACCTAGAAGCTCAGAGGAGCGGAAGGATTTTGGCCACAAGGAGCCAGGGCACGCTAGGTTTGGCTGTGAGGTTGACCTAAATTTCCTCCCACCAGTGCTTGTTCCCAGGCTGCAGTCATGGTCCTCTCAAGACAGCTGGCACAACTCTGAGCAGCTACTCTGTGAAGAGAGTAACAGAAACTCTCAAGAAAAGGGGTACTGATAGTGATCATTTCAGTGATCTGAGTTGAAAGGCAGCCCCAACATTGTGTCTCTCGTAATGTCACCCTGAGATGAGGCAGGGAATTGCATTTAGGTTTTCCAGTCCTAGTCTACAACACAATCAACAACCAGTGCCTTATCTCCTCTTCTGGGGTAGCATCATACCTTGTCCTGTTTTGCACATAGAAATATCGAGATGCAGAAAGTTCACTAATTGCTGTATCTAATCACGTAAATCTTTTTTGACTTCAGTAGGCTCAGCCTAGCTTCAGCACAGTCACATCTTAGGCTTGTTACACACAACTCCAACATGAAAATATGCTTAACCATTGGCATGTGTTCTTCCACATAGGTTTAAGCATGTAATTTTAAACTACTTGGTGCATTAATGTCATCTTAAGTTGAAACTATTTACATGGCTTAAGTACTTGCTTAAAACTTTGCTATCTCGGGGCTTTTCTGCGTAACAAGTGGGAGAGAATTTGGCATCAGGTAATTTGTTGACACAGGAGGTCCATGGCAGGTCCTGGAGCAGAACCCGTTTCTGCTGACTCACATTCCGCTACTTAGCCATGATTTCCCCTTCCTTATGGAGGCCAAAGCAAACTTGGCACCTCGACACTGCAGAGCACTTACACTTCCCCTTCACTGGCACATGAACAAGTTCACTAAGTAGTGAACACTTGACCTCCTTCCAGAGAGTGTTAATAATAAAACTTTTTTTTCTACAGCAACAACAACAATTGGCATAGACTTGTAGGCACTTACGCATCGCTTTGCTCTGAAGGGTGGTGAAGTCTTGCTGGGAAGCAGCAAATTCTCCTCTATTCGCTGCTTTCTTTTTTGTCTTTTCCTTTTGTTTCCTGACCTGAACTGATCCTGGACATCAGCACCTGAGGCCCACTTCGCACTGTGAAGGTTTGCTGCTACCACTGTGTGGTGAGGTAGATACAGGTTAAGCAGACAGACTGCTTTGCCCCATATGACTTAAAACTGTCCCCACAATGAAATCACTGTATTGAAAAAACATTTTTTGAAAGCTTAACTGTGCTTATGTAAAGGCTTTGCTTGTATAAAATGTCATAAAAATCAAGTCTCATATGGCATTACCGTGCTAAGAGAAGAGTGGTTTTTCATGTAGATTTGGCATTTCTTGGCTGTTGTTCCTGTGTAAAAACAAACAAAAAAATGACAAAAAACCTCCATGAACAAAATCAAAACCCCAGTGTACTATACATTAAAAATACTTCTGCAACTTCAAGGCTGACAGCTGGCAACCAGTTAACTTTTTTTTGTAGTTCATGACAAACAAGGTACCTCAGGTTACAATTATCTGTCTTAATACTCCACATTGTCGTAGGTATTAATGTGTAATTGCATTTCAGACACAAAAATGAGAATGTAATTTACAGGGCTGCGTCATTTACTAATTTCTTGCTTAATGACTGTAGTCTGTGCTACTTCGACAGAAGGTACACACACTGCTGAGCAAGCTGCTCTTCTGACTGTGCCCTGATTATACATAAACTCTGCAAAAGCCCAGCTATGAAGAAGGATTCATTGAGGGTTTGTAGAAAGGTTGTGTGTTAACTACTACCGTCTTGGATTTCTACTGTCCATTTCAGTCTCCTGGTGATTGTTTTATAAGTTGCATTCTGTGACTAACCGGGAGCAGTGTCTCTTTGGGGGATATTTTCCTCAACAGTTAAGCACTGAGAATGTTCCCTCTGGGTAGTCTCAGCAGTCTATTTGGGAGCATCACATTGCTTTCTTGCAGGGATATAGGAAAGAAGATAGTTGCACAGCAGGAAATGTGCCACATGTGGTGGTGTTATTTCAAAAGAGGCTTGAAGAAGATTGATCTGGAGCTTCACCCGCAATGTGAAAGTAATTCCTTCTATAAAATAAGGACAACTCCACAATAGGTTTGCTTATAAAAGAATTTGCATTCCTTCTGTGTGCATGGATGTGCTCATGCTGCTCAATTGTCATTCAAAATTGAACTTGCCCTGCTCATACCCTTTCACATAAGATGTTTATTAACTTAGTTTATTGAAGAGGCAGGGCAGAAAAAAAGATATGAGCTCCATCCATTTACAAGCAAACCATCTGCAGGCTGCCATACCTGCTATGGATCTCCCAGGACAGGATCATGTCTTGAAGGAAGATCAACATGACTAACGGAAGCTTCTAGTCTAGTCTATGGCAAATATCACACTTATTTTTTCAGGATATAGCAAAAAGCATCCAGGTGTGGAGCATGCTATGGGACATCTTATGTGCCTAAATGTTTCATTGCTCTTTGCTTTTACAAAAATTCTTCTCTATCATTCTTCAAACTATTAGACTATTTTTAAGATATAGCACTTGACAGTGAATCTGTGTTTTTTCCTATAAATGAATAAATAAATAAAATTACCTTACCATCAGGAACTTTTACCTTGATTTCAGCCCCCTTGAAAATGCTTGGAAAACAAAACCCCTGCACATCTGCTGTGCCTAGGATGATGAAGTTTAGAAGCCCAGTGATGTTGAAGGCCCCTGTATGTAGCAGGACTGCCTCACAAAAGAGTTGACAGCTCATCTTAAGGACTTTGTCCTCTGTGGAGAGGTTTCTGGTTGCTCTCAGTGCTTGATAGGGAGAAGTGGCAGGATACACTGCAGATTTCAGAGGGGCAGACTTCTTCATCCATGAAGCAGAACTTCTGTGGCCCATGCTGAGTATACACTGGTGTGACGTGGAGCAGTCTATAGATACCCATGCCTCACTGAGGTTTAGTACCTATGAATACCAGGGCCAAATCTTGCAAGAGCCTGTTGCAAACAACTGAATAGGTTACCAAATGTGCATAAACCCATCAAAGGTAACGTCACATAAATGTGTCATGCGCTGATATTCTCCTGGTTGCCGTTTAGTTCATATAATGTACAGCGATGGTTTGTGTTGTGCTAGTAATTAAAAATCATGCATTTTGTAAAAATAAGTGAATCTTAAGAGACTGCGACTTCAGCTCAGTGTTTGTCATTTGACATATGCTGAGAGGCCAAGACATCAGGCACATTATGAGCTTTACACAGGGTGCTGTTTAGCGCAGTGCAATTCAGCAATGTTTCACTATCTGTTAATAAAATCTGAAGGTTACACATTGTTTTTGTGATGTCAGTGACAATTTACCACCACAAATTATTGAAAGTGATAATTCAGTGGAGTGATTGATCTACAGTGTGCTCTTGTGTTCAGGGAGCGAAAGCGTAGCTCTCATGTTGTTTAGCTGCTGGCACAAAATGACTCGCAATTGTCAGAAAGCATTTATTTTTCTCTCTTGACATTTCCTCCTAGCAACATGTAGTATATACATTTCCTATAAATTATAAGGCTTTTTTTTTTTTCCTTTCCTCCTCCAATTCTTTGTGAGGCAACAGCAAAATATTAAGTACAGGGAAAAGCAGACACAAGCATGTAGCAGGCATATGACCCTCAAGGCCTGCAGCGAAATTCCTTCTGTGAACCCACAAGCAATGTTTTAAAAGTATTCACGTTTAACGCTCATCTGTTCTTACCTGCAGCTCTGAAGGGGATTAAAGAGCCTCCAAGAGTTTTGCAATAGCTCTTGAGAAGCTACGAGTATGCAAATATCAAGCCTTGAAACTGAAACAAATAACGTTTCTTACGCCTGAACGGTTTTAGAATTGGTGTAATTTACAAGAGAAAAGTGAAGGCAAGAATGTTAATAAATTCCCCAGTATTTCTTAGCATGAAATTATATGAAAACATAAGTCAAAGACATGTATATGTTCATGTATGTATGTAAGCCATGCATTCTTTAAACTTGAGTGTGCAGCTGGTACTTTCAGGAGTTGGATAACCAGAGGATGAGGCTTCACCTTGAGGTCATCATTTAAAATCAATTCCAGATATCATTATTCTTTGCTTTCTGAGGTACCAATAATATATTAGGTGCTTTTAAAATATTCTGAACTATGAGGACGTCACAGACTAAAATCTAAACAGACAACTGAATGGGGTTTGGTGGGAAGGGGGAGGATTGATACAGAGTTTGTGTATACAAGCTGAGTCATATTGTTTCACAGCATGGCAGAACAGTCTCTGAAAAAGACTTTGCTGAAGACAGGATAGGTCACTATACGTTAGAGCTGTATGATGAGCATGCTTTATGGTTTAGCTACATCAGTCCCCACAGCGAAAATGACTCAGAGATGGATTCCATTTTGTCAAGATAAATATTTGAGGTGGACACAGGACAAGAAGATTTTAATAAAGGTTGTAGCTGGATCCCAATATATCCACACATCCTTGCTATCAATGTCACTGAAAATCAGTGCTGTCTTTCAGCAGCTTTTGCATCATGAATACAGCGTGTGCTGCTGCAGAGTGTGTCCTAGAGGCCAAAGAAACCACCTGTGTATACTGGTCCTGGCAGGAGCACTTTCCTGGCTAGTTCTGGAATGACTTTGACTATCTGCAGGGAGAACCTTCAGATACAGCAGTTACCAGGAGGACTCTCCAAATCATGTTTACCTGTTTATGGCTTTCCACCCTGGGCAGCCTGCAGTTACCTTGTCTGCTGTAGTAGAGATGACAGTAAGCAGAAGAGATTGGCATAATCATTGCAGAGGCCTTGGGTTGTTTTTTGATTTTGAAAGAGCGCTGCTACCATCTTTCTCAAGAGCAAATGGACTCTGGTGAGTAGAGGTTACCTGCAAGGACATCCTGTGTTGGGTCTTATGAGCACTCCAGAATTTAATATTCCTGTCTCCCACAGTCTTGCTACAGTCCAAAATCTGTAAGCTCTTTGGGCAGCCACTGGCACTTTACAACAGTATTGGATCTTGCAGCCTGTGATGCATGTACAAAGAAGCAGTAAGGAAATTGCCACTGCGTAATATGCCTTGAGCATCTTCCAGGCTGTGGCCCTACAAAAGTAGGTCATATACATGAACTATATGTTTCCAGCTTGCAGTCAGCCTTTCAGGCTCCAGTCTGGCAAGGATTACAGCAGAAAATTATTTTGGATGCTATAGATCTTATTCATCAGCAACCTGTATAATGCAGTGCTTTAGGATGTACCAATTGTATCCAGAAAAGTGATGGCCTCAGAGAACAGCGGGTGTGTACTGTCCTTGTGTGCCCTTGAACGCCAGAGGAAGAAATTCACTTTGCAAAGGCTTGGTCTAAGCTTGCCCCGAGGTGCAATACAACAAGGGTTAAAGACAAAAGCATTTTGGAGGATGGAAATACTTACCATATGGAATACTGACCCTCTAGAATTTCAGCTGAAATGTAGCCCTGGGTCCTAGATGAAATAGGATTGCTTAAGTCAGCTGCACTCCTTAGACACAAGAACTGTCCAAGTCCTTATATATAATTTATCCTTCTTTTCAGACAACTTATGTTGTTTCTTTTGACATCTAGGGCTAACATTTTACCGTTCCAGAAGGATCCAGGGGTATTTTTAGGCTTTTGAACAATGGTTTACTACTTTAAATGTTGTAAAAGGAACAAAGAACTAACAGAAAACTCAACAGTCATACTCTAGACTTATCTCTGAGGCAGGGCCACCCTGCTGGAAGGCTTGGGGCAGGAACGAACCTGTGGTGGACAGGGTGATCCCAGCATAAAACGGGGTCTGAAAACATGTCTTGCGTTCATGCTAGAAAGTAAAAGAAACAGATACAAGTTGAACATACTATAACGATTATAGTGGCTTTTATGATGTTTCATTAAAATGTTTTAAAACAATATCTTGATCTAAATGTTCAGGTCTCCTAATGCTGTCTTATTTCCTTTTTTCACATGTAGGTAAGTGGTAGTTGCATTACACTTGTCTAACAATTTCTCTCAAAGTGTCAAAGGTTGTAAAATTGCCCTCTGAAGGTCGTAATGCTCAGCAAGCCAGTCAGCTCAGGTACTGTATTTTGACCTCCTTTTTATGTGTTTCTGATGCTGAATACAACAGCAGTTGAACCCTGCTGGAGCTGGTATCTTCTTTGGCTAAAATCTGTGACCAAATATGAGCATTTTCTGCTGCATTATGGACTTCTTACCATTAACTTGTTTCTTCTTCCTTTTTCCTTCTTTTAATATTCCATTCTGTCAAAATATCAAAACAACATTTATTTTATTAGTGTAATTTATTTATGTCCATTTAAAGTCAAGTCTTCCCTAAGTATAACTTGGCGTGCCTTTATCTGGTTTTTATTTTTCTTTAAGCTATGTGTGCGCTTTTTTTCAGCAGAAGCTAGCAGAAAACAGTTGCTTAAGCCACAAAGGGATTTTCTTGTCTGTTTTCACTAACTTTTCTACACTATGCACTTGTAACTTGTGGAAGTTCCCAGGCAGGGTTCTCAACATCATCAGCAGAGGCTGTAAAGGAAGTCAAGTTCCCATCTGCCTGTCCTGTGCGCAGTGTCACGCATTCCCTCTGTGAAAGAGAATTTAATCCTTTCAAGTAGTGGTGCCACCTCAGCAGGTCAGTCTCATTCCTAATGTACTGTTCACTTAGTGCTGACTCTGGTATTTAGAATTGAGCTAAGTGGATATAAAAGATTTTCCACCTCTTATTTGGAGAAAAGGTATTTGCTCATTTTATGAGCTGTTAGTAGATCCACTATCAATTGCACCTTGAATGGGAGTGTAGTTATTATACAATAGCAGTATCCTGCACGTTGATCTGTTAAGCTATATATACAACTCATAGCCTGAAGTCTTTGATGCTAGTGTATTTATAGGAGGACTTGCTTAAAATCTAAGCTTTTAAAAACGTCTTATTTGTCTGCTGTGTTAAGTACACTTGAGTTGTACGTTTCAGTGGAAATTAAGAGGCTTTGCATCTTGATAGATGAGAGATCCATCCACAAGCACAGAAAAATCAACAGACTCTCTGGGCCACCTGGGTTCTTCATAGAAATGGAGTGAAACTTGATTTTCTCCTGGTTTCCGTCCAGAACTGATGTCAACTATTGCAAGTAGGAATGAAGAACAAGGGGGGTTTATGCATTCTACAGAAATGTTTAAAGCTAGAGACAATTCCCATTCTATGCTCAGGTGGCATAAAGGGCCTTTTCTTAAATGTTTGTGTGGAATTGGAAAGAAATATCACTATGTCAGTACATGAACCAAGAGATCAGGAGACATGAGATAACAGCTGAGTACCTTAATATCCAGCCTGCGATATTAATTTCTGCTTTTCTTTTTTCAATCTTTCAAACTGTGTTTATTCTACTTTCAGTAGATAATTAGAGGTAATTTGTGTCAGAGATTGTCATGTTAACCCAGGTGTTGAGGTACTTCGATCATTTAAGTCTCTAGAACGAAGAGTCCAGCTGATAGTTTTGCCCTTCACATTGTTTCCCAGCACCTGCAGTGAGCCCTGCAGCATTTGGAAGTGCTGACTGGACTTAGCACAAACCTGACGGAGTTCAGGAGCTCCAAGGAGGTTTCTGATTATCTGTTCTTCCACTTGGACAAAAACTTGCTGCACAATCTTAGAAAAACCTTCCGGTAGAAAAAAACAGCTGGAAAGAAGAGTTAGTGGCAAGGGAAAGGATAATCTTAGGTATAAGTCACTACAGCTTTATTCAGCTTTGTGCTAGAATATCCAGTGGGCCCCTTCCTCACTTAAAGCAGGCAGGCAAAATTGCAAAATTGTATTTGCTTGTTTGAAGTGATGCAAATTAATAGTTAATTAACATTGAGGTATAAGGAGAGAAGACGAAGGGAGGAGATACGTGGAATTGTGATGATGTGTGTTTTATGTCTGGAAATGACCCAAGAATATTGGGTCAGAATATGAAGAACTGGGATGGAATCACAGGGCGTGAGACCTGCTTTTCTTTAGGGTGACAGTGAGTTCAAACTTCATCCTGAATGCCACTGCAGCGTGGTCTGATGGATACGACAATAGTCCAGTCAAGACTATTACAGTGGAAACTGCATCCTCATTGAAATGGTAAAACTCCCATTTATTTCTGCGAGGGACTGGGGTTTGCCTCTTTTCCTACCTCTCCCAGTAATCTGCTCTGGCACCTCTATTCCATCGAATGGATTGCTGTGCAGGGTAGCAGCAGTCAAGCTGACAGATCAGCAGAGCACCATGCGGAGCCCCTAACTTCTGTCTCCAAAGTCACACAGCGGTGCTAGTGAGGTGCCAGGCACGGACCCTCTCACATGCCTGTGCTGCTTCCACCCTTGGAGACAGACCAGCTCTGTCACCAGCAGCTCAGGGGTCTGTGCGCCGTGCTCCACTGCAGGCTGCAGAGGTCCCAAAAATCATCTTGTTCAAGTCAGTGCATTTCTGTGTTTTCTAGTTTTTGTAACATGTGAAATGCCTATTGCTATACCTGCATCTTCATAAAATACTTTAAGATCGCTGCATGAAAGAGACTAGAGAGACCTCAGTGTCATGGTTATTATTACAACTACCAAGACGTATTCTCTAAAAAAAATTTCAAACTCATATGTCAAGGTCTCCAAACATATGAGTAGAATCTCAATTGCCTGCATTATGGCTAACTTGGTTTTTTTCCCTCTTTCTTTCTCTCCCCGCTTCAGTGTTTGACATAATCGCCGCTGCAAAATTCAGGGATACGGCTGCAGCTGGCATGTATGAAGATTTCTTTTACTCTCACAGTGGGGTGTATAATTGACAGTAATGGCTGTAAAATCCAGAGCTCAGGGGCTAGTGTTTTTTTCCAGCCATCACTCTGGAAAATACAGAGTTTGATCAATGGCTGAGCATTTCAGACTGGTATTAATAAACGCAGAATGTTAAAGATCCACTTTAAGAATAAATCATCTAATTCGATTTATAATCCTAACTGTTGTTTAAAAAGAAATAAGAGTAATAATGAAAACAAATTACCCTTGATTTAAATATTAATCTTATATGGTAATTGTGCCTGAATAAATATTTCAGTTGCAGAAAGTGGATTGTATTGTCAAACATTGGAAACTGTGCTGCAACTGAATTCAGTGTCCTGTATTTATGTTTCGTGAAGAAGAGCTGAAATGCTTTGAAAGCTTTCTTCTGCTCTGTCTGTTCTGTGTGTGTCACTGTGTATTATGGTGCGCCTCCATGAGTGATGTACGCTAACTGAAGAAGGAAAGGACGTCAAATTGGCACAGACTCCTCACTGGGGTTGCTTCAGCCAGATCAAAATGATATGTATCTTCATAAAGCCAGCAGCATTCACAGCACTGGGGGCTTTGTATTGTCTGGGAATGCGAAGCACAGCTAAAAATTCTCTCTGTTGTGGTTTTAGAGGGAGCTGGTGTAGCTGATACTGTAAGTTAGTGCTACTAACCTAATCTAGTTATAAAATGATGTGCCACTGAACTCTTCTTCTTTAAATAGACAACTTAGATCTCCGGTCATTTAGAGAACTGCATCATCAGCTACTGCTTTTCCCTGCTGAATCTTGTGGAACTCCAGTATATTGTTGAAGACCAGAATTACCACCTAAACAGTCCGCACATTTGAAGGGCTTCAAAACAAACTAATGGAGGACTTATTATCTTTATTTTAAAGACTGACAAGAAGGCCATTTTTCCAGTGACATATTACACATTTGAATGCAATGGAGTGGAATAATCTAGCTAGAAAAGAATTTGGTTTTTGAAATCTAACTCTTCTTTTATAGACTACTATGGGCTTTGCAGCTCGTGGAGACTAGGAAGGTGTGATGTAGAAAAACTGACCATTCTTCAAGGTATTCCACTCTGATGCATGTACTCCAAACAAGTCTAATCTATTAATGTAAAAAGATGAGGTTCTGCTTTTGTAGCGTCTCAATGATTAAGGTTTGTTTTTTCGAAAATCCTAATTTAGCCCTGAACTCTTCTTTCTGGCCTGTTATGAAGAATTTTCACTGACAAATCTCAAAGCCCTGAATCATATTCAGAATGTCAGAAAACTATAGCAAAGAGTGGTGAAGTAGCTTGCACAGGGTCATTCACTAGAGGAGTGACAGACCCAGGCGTCTCCTGTGTTCTCAGTTCAGTGCTTTATGTCAACAGCAATATTTCATGACTCTCTGGCTGCTCCTGTTGTATCCCTGCTTGGGAAAGGACCGACTGCCATGGGATCCACTTAATTCAGTCCAGTTCTGATAGTGAATTTCTGATAGTGAACTTCAGCAGTGGTATAGGATAAGTGGAAGTTTCTCTTTCCATCAGCTATGAATTTGGCTGTATTTTATGAGATAGATGAGAAGGGCAAAGGATCAGCATATTTTCAGCATAGGACTTTCTGAAAATAGGAGCACACTTTAATTTACGCTCATCAATACTGATGGAGATGTCACTATTTTCATATTTTCACCTATGGAAGAAATATCTGCTATGGAACTGTGAACTGCTTTAATCCTCTTCATTTCCCTTTCTTATACAAATGGCTTCCAAGTTGTTTCTACTTAATCTTTTCTCCACACAATTCATCTACCCACTTCTCACATTTATGTAAAAACTTTGGTGTCAATCCTTGACTGTTTCATATTTGAGAATATTTTGTTCCTTAGCGTTGGTAAAGTGCACATCAGAGATATATGTATGAATTTGTTGCTTCTTGTTTTACATCTCCACGAAGTTTGCAGAACACGATGCTTCTTTTGTGAACAAAGAGTAAGAGTTCTAAATTATTAAATATGGAAATAAGAGATAGAGACATATCTAGTAGCTCTTTTTCTTTTGGAATTGTCAAAGAGAAACATGATTCATTCATGTTACTGCGTGGTTTTACCATGAAAAAGACTTGATTCTTTTCCCTTCTGTAAGTTTCAGAGTTACTGCTATTCATTGTCTGTCCTAGGATGCTGTGATATAGAAAATGATCATATTGCCTTTTAAATTTACATTAGCTGTGCTAATGATCGTAAGCAACCCATCAGATACCAAGTGTACTCTATGCTGAGAAGCTTAATAGTGAGAGGAAGACTCACTTGTTCATGATAGCATTATGAGCTTTGGTTTACTGCTTTCCTTATATAGTCAGGATGTCTGGGAGCAAAAGTGTAGGTCATGCTCTTAATTATGTGGGAGACCTGTTTCAAGGGTTCTGTATTGCTATAGGGGTCATTTTCATGCAGCATTGAACAAGGGTCAGGAGTAATTCTCTCCACATATAATTTGGTGAGTTTACTGAGTTGAACTGGTGATTTTGCTGATAAATGAGAGCCTAGCTCAGCAGAGTATTTAAATTCGTTCCTATTTAGCAGAGTACTTTACACATATGCTTAACTTATAAAATAAGATTGAGTCCCAGAAGGCTGAAAGAGCTTGCTTCAGTGGTTTGCTGAGTAGGGGTCAGCTTCTGAACTGGAACTTTAAAGAAAATCAGGGAGCCATAAAAGTTAAGGCGTATTTCAGTGAGCCGCCGAAAGGTAGGAGCCTGGTTTCTATGTGTTTGCTTCTTAGGAATGAGTGCGTACATGGATTCTTAGGGAGTGTACTGCATCCTTTCTTTCAGAGGGGTTATCACTTGGTCTCTTCTCTGCCTGCTTCCAAAAAGCTTAATAATTCTTAACCTCTGTCCTTCTGCCTAGTTTTGTTGAAATTGGTCTAATGTTACCGGAGGGAATGACAGACGCATAGATATACTGATTGCATAATCCTTTCCTTATTAAGGAAGTAGGAAAAAAAGGAAAGGAAAGGAAAAAGGAAAAAGGCTTGTTACAGCCGTATCTGCCACTGCAAAAAATATTTCATTCTTAGCATTTTATCCTATCTAATTTTAAACTTTTCCAGTTATTCTGTCTGCCATTTCCTTTTGAGACTCTTCCACTGCCCTTTTGCTTTGAATTAGGTCCATATTTCCTGTTGTTTCTACTTATACTCTCCTGCCTACCTGCTCTAGCAATTTTCTCTCCTTGACGCTTAAATCCTTGAAATATTTGTGGAAAGTTAGCACTTTATCTTTCTTCTACCTTTTAAACCTCACCTACTGATTTTTTCAGAAAATCACCAACCTACCTTCTGCTCTTCTTGATGTTACTTCAAGTATTGCACATTCAGGCCCTCTGAAAATCTGGCAGATTATTTCTTCTACCATTTTTAGAAAAACTTGCCCATTTCCTTCAATGGTTGTGGCTCTTATTTGTACCTTATCCTGCTGTGCAATGAAAGCATAACTAAAGTCAAGCAGCCTGAGTAAAGCAAGAGGAAAACCATGCCTAAAAATCTGTTTATATTCAAAGACTGAGGTGATAATTTTGGCAGTGCTATGTTTTAATTCTTCGTGTCATTTGGTTGCTTTTATTACTCGTAACAGCCACCTGTTGGATTTCTCCACACATATTCCAAGAATGATGCTAGTTGTGAGGTTTGAAGTATGTGGCCTATCCAAATTTTCCCTCTTGCTTGCTTGGAGGAGATATTTTAAGTCTACGTTTCTTGGTGATTGTGTTTTCCAGTTAGTATGCCCTTGAGGATTTTCCGTTGCAGTGAAAGAAGAGTAATGTGTATATTTGCAATGGTTTCATGTTAGCTGTGCAAAGAAAGAGCGTTTACATTCAATTAAGACATTAAAGACTCAAAATTGGACTATGAAACTACAGTGCAATAACAGTAAGAGTATAAAACAAAGAAGAGTCGATAATTCAAGCAATCTAATATTTAGGTGTCTGCCATAAAATGAAATCCTACTTGTGTTTTGATACACAACTTTTTCACCTCTGATCTCATTGTCGTCTTCTTGTGAAGCTCTGCTATTCATGAAGGGAAGTCTGATTCACAAATTTTAATAAGGGTGGCAAATTTTGCAATGCCTCTGAGTGGAAATTGATCTTCACTTACTGCTTTTCCCCATTATGTGAATGATTTATCAACCTGTTGAAACTATTAATGATTACTAGCATTACTGAATTCATAATTATAATAATTAGGGTCTCTCTTCCCTTGCCTCCAGTTCGATAAAATCAATATGTCTTTTTAAAGGGCTTGATGTACATCTTTCCATTATCAATTATAAAGATTTCTAAGTATGGACCTGAGATTCTTACAAGTAGAAGCAATGCAATTTGTGCTGCTGCTCAGCCCCCAGAAGTTGGTGGTTGTTTCCCACAGAATCCTCTTTTAAGATCCAAGATTAGTATCTTCAAACATATGAATAAAAGTGGCTTTACAGCCCAAATTACATTAGATGGAAGTTTGCCAAATACTAAGGAAGCTTATGTGATGTGATTTGTCCATCACATAAGCTGATGGCATGAGATCCTCACTCTTGTTAGGTGATATTTCTTATTCTCACCGGCACATTTCTTTAGTATTTCATGAAGCATTTCCCTAATTCATGCCATGTCTGTTTTTCTCTGTCCTCCAGTTCTCTAGTTATTAGTTTTGATTGTATTATTATTTTTACTGAAAGAGTACTTTACTTTTGGAAATGTCAAAAAGCTGTAGTCACATTCTGACAGATTGTATTGAGATAAGGTAGTGAGAACCTACCATTTCTTAGCCTGCCTACTTAGATCAGTGAATATTTAAAGTCCGCTTAAGTTTATCTGCAGAAATGTAAATCTTTTGTTTACAGCTATATTGGGGTAGGGAAGGAGTTGTTTGGCTGGAGGTGATTTGAGGACACAGAAACTTGGAAGGAATCATTTTGAATGAGGGAGCTATTATCAGCCATTACATGTTTCCAGAAGTCTGCAGAGTTATTTAATGTTTTGCTATGAGCACTTGTTGTAGGAAGTGGAGCTGCATTTGGCCATACTATCCATTTCAATGTCTGGAGTGTGCTATAGTCTGGTCGCTCTGAGCAATGGCTCATAGAAGGCTTCAGTTCCAGCCAGGGTGGCTCCTCTGACTGCTTTAACCACTAGAATAATCAGGTTCTGGAAGAGCCTTTCAGGGGAATAGGGATTTAAAATCCCTAAGTGCTTTTAAAATGGAGCTTGATAAGTTTATGAAGAGATTATGTGATGTGGTGGTTGCAGTAGCAGGGAACTATCCATATGGACCAAGGTCTCTTCCTGTCCAGACCAGCACATAAATGCAGCTCTGTCTTCCTTCCTGTGCTGAATTTTTTTCATCTAGAATGAATGATCGTAGCTTTCATATGGACAGTTGGTCTTTGTGTTTGCTTTAGCAGCTCCTGGACCATTTGCATAAATAAGATTAGGATTGCTTGATGAGCGATTGCTGAAGGTCAGATAGAAAAGGTAGACCTCACCAAAGGATGGTGACTGAGTGTACTCGCATAAATCAGTGCAAATTGTTGCTGTTATCTACCCTGTTATCTACCCTGGGGATAGTTTGCTGGTATCAGTACACCTTTTACTGGATAATTCTCTGCAGCATAATAACCACGATCATAACTTGCCCTCACTATTTTCTTCATTGTAATTCCTCAAAGAGTATCCAAGGATTGCCAGGACATACACCTCCCCTGTATCTCACCAATCCTTCTGAGCTCAGGTGCACCTCAGCCTCAGGCTCAAAGTGGTGAAAAGTCAAGTGCATCAACACTGGATGCAATGAGACCCAAAATGATGACACTGCTTGACTTAATGGAACAGTTCATGCCAATGAGAATATGACTTCTGTGAGCTTTTGAACTCACACAATTTTTAATGTCACAAGTACATCAAAAACTATGATTTGATTTGACAGGGCCTAGGACTCAACTGCAGACCTGTATCATCAGCCTGTCTGTATGATTTCATCATGGCTATCAGATTATTCCAAGGTGTACAGAGGGGAAACATCTGCTCAAATACTAAAACTGTACCATAGCTGGAGCAGGGAAGGGGTACTGTATCTTGATCATTACAGCCAAAGTATTTTAATGAGTGTACCTCTCAGTCTACCAGGTCAAGGTTGAAATATGTTGATAAAGCAAAACAAATGTACATGCTGCAGTGTATGCCCAGAGATAACTATTCCATACTGCCAACTTTAACACGTATAATATACAAAACAGAGATTAATATTTGCATATGTGCTTACAGTCATCTTCGATTGATAAAAATTGGTAGAGAACAACATGGCTTTCTGTATGTCCATATAATTCCCAAAATAGTTGTATATTTTACGAAACTTAATATTCATATTATCGATCAGGTCTTTAGGCTCTTTCCTGTATTGTATGCTTTTTTTTCATGAGGGTCTCGTTTGCCCTTATAGTACAGCAGATACTAATGACATTGATGAAATAGATGCTGCATTCTAAGGACCTTGGCTGCACTGCAGCTCACAAGTGCTGTGCAGCTAGCAAATGGGATTGTGAAGGTGAATGGATGAAAAGCAGAAGTGGCAGTTTTCCATTTAGTGCTGGTGATCAGATACTGTTTTGCTGTAGGACAGACAGTCTTGGAAATAGCCTGGCAGAGCATGGTGTTATTTAATTGTCAGCTTTTAGTAAATGTAAGTCTCCTGATATCACCTTTCTTAGCATGCCTCCAGGTCCATTATTTTCACCATAAGAATTTGTTTGTGAAAGGAGCTTTCGTATGATTGCATATTAACACTGTCTTTCAATTGAACTTGGACAGAATCATTTGTAAAATCACTTGTGGTGGAAGAGAACGGAAGCCTAACAGACATCAAGATGACTTCTAGTTACTTGGTCGTGGCCAAGTTTCAAATCTTTAAGAGCTGATGGAAGAGAAGACTCGGTTCTTATGCCTGCCCGTGTCCCTTACACGTGGATGTTAGTGTATGAAGTGCAGGTCTAAGTGCTCGGGCTATCCCAGCATTTCCATAAGATCACAAAAGAACTCTAAATAATATATCTCTTTGGAAAATGTGAGAAAATTTAAACCATTCAAACTTAATCCAACACTGAAATTGGCCCTGTTTAAGAAAGGTGTTAGACCAGATGGCTTTCAGAGGTCCCTTCCAACCAAGATTACCCTATAATTCTGTGATTTAAAAATATATGTCAGCCTAAAGCTCTTTCAAAAAGCTGGGGGGAGGGAGGGGAATGTATATATTCTCTCGTCAGTTTATTTTTCATGTTATTGCTTAAAAATAAGAAAGAAAAGAGATTCTGGAAGCTTCTTTTACTTTAATATTAAGGAAAGCATTTCTTTTTTAATTTTGGACTTGGGTGAAGAAAACATCATTTTTTTTTTTTCAGTTGAAAAGAACTTTGCACTTTTGCAAGATGTATGAGTTCAGCAGAAATACTTGCTGAATAGTTCACAGCAGAGGAAGTTCCTATAGTTGAGGATACTAATCTCATATATTAGATATGCCTTGGCAGATCTCTCCAAAGAAACCACTAATTTTGAAATATATTGAGGCCTTGAGTCTTGTGAAATGTAATGCTGCTTTTATATATAATTGCATTTGTTGAACCAGTGTGGACACTAATGAGCAAGGGATAAAAAAGGTGTATAATAGATCTCACCTTGGAGACCTGAATGGAGCTATGTGCTAAGATACTGGATCTTCCACTCTGGATTTAAGACTACAATTAAATTTTTTAGAAGTGGGTAGGGGAGATAATTTTAAAATCATTTTCTGTTCCAAAGTTAAATGACCAAGATGGGCATCAAGGAGAGCAGCTGATGTCTGAAGCATGGATCATAAAGCAGCAAAATGCTGCATCTTCGATGTGAATGCAAAAATAGTAACTTAGCCTTGTAAAGTATCACTTCTTGGGGAGACTTACTCTAGAAGTACCTTTTAGACTAGTTTCTCAACACATTCAGGCTGGTGATTCCTTGCTTGAACCTTTTAAATGTATTACATTTGCTAGAAGAAGAAAAATAAGCACTGTATCAATGGCAGCCATTATAGGTTTATATAAGAGGTTTATTAGGTGTGTATCTCAGAAGATGAGCAAGAGCATGCAGTCGTGAAAGGCAATAACAGGTGGAGTTAGGGGAGTAAGATTTTTACTCTTCAGCACTTCACAACCCCTTTGATTGCTTCTACCCGGGACTATGATCACGGCCTGGAAAATGATGTTGTAGACCCTGTGATAGGCATTCTCTAGAAGACAGAATTAAGGCTGTTTATACATATTCTGCGTGTTCCCTTTTGCAGAGGGGTGGATCTCAGAGGACCAGAGTCTATGACTGGATTATCTCTTTGTTCAACTCAATTTTGCCTAACCGTAATTGGGCTAGCTGTGCAACAGAGTACTGAGCTAGGTCTCAGGCACAGCGTATGCCTCCTGCATGGGCACGTACATCCACGTGAGCCAAGGACTTCCCCTGGGCTTGTCTGTGGTCACCATGGGAACAAAGCCCTATTGCCTTTGTTAAACAAAATTCTTGAACTCAAGGGAAGCTTTCTTGTATAGCACATGCGCAGATAACTTGGTCTATATGGTTGCCTTTCAGGGATAAATAATTACTAAAAAAGGCTTAACCAGAATTCAGCAAGTCTATATTTACGCACAAGTATAAATTTGCTGTTCATGTATATAAGGGTTTTTAGGTGGATAAATATTTGTAGGATGAGGAAGGAATTTTGCTGCGGGGGTAGTGTACTGAGCACAGTGCTTGATGTCATGATTTAGTGCGCTGGGATTACTCAATAGCAAATATTTGCAGCACTGGCCCTGTAATTTTTTAGTATGAAAATACCGGGTCTCAATCCCTGCTGATAGGTGTCATGTTTGTGCGACTCCTCCAGTTCAGCAAAAGGTTTCTTTCATTTTCAGGAGACAGTGATAGTGAAGTGATAGTGACAGTGTTAACAGACTGGGAAATTGTAATGTGAGTGAAATATCTAAGGCTTATTTTAGGAACACTCAAGCCTGGTATTGATCTAAAGGCTTAGGTCTGGGGGTCATGATGTAAGAGCCAAATTCCTATAGCCCTGCCAGTCCTGGGCAAACCAAGGATATGGAGTCAACACATCACTTCCATGTGCACTGAAGTGTTATTTAATTGAGGCCTTTATACTTGGTTTTCCTCCCTGTAAAATGACTATTATGTTATCTTTCTCCTATTTTTTGCTTTTGTCAGTTAAGACAACACTCATCACTTTCTGCAGTTGTCTTGTACAGTGTAGTCTGAGCCTTAGATGGAGCCTGTAGAAACTTTACCAATTAATAACGATCATTTATGGCTGTATGCCTGGTTTCCTCTTTTGCAGTTTTATCACACTTACATGTGAGTTGTGTTATATTTACTGTTATTTTTATGCTGAGGACAATAAAAACCAGCAGGTAGGGAAACCCAGATTGACAATGTATTTGCAGAGTTTTATTAGACTTTGTGCTGTCAGTAAAACTGTTTTCTTAGCCCTGCAATTCAATCCCACCTGCATAGCAACTGTGGTTTTTCTGCTGTTGCCTCATGATTGGGCTACTTCAAAAGTACTTGATGTTTACGGACTACTGTGTTGAATAATTTATTGAATGGTTATTAGGCTGGATGTAATAAAGTCAATGCTGATTTACCATTGCTTTAGCATAATGTGGTAAATGATCACTGGATTTACTATGTCAAGAGATGCTCAGAATGATGGTTCTGAACTGAAATGCTGGCTTGGTGGGAAATTATGTTTTAAATTTATATTATATTAAAAGGTTTGCTAATTTTTACCCGCTTTTGAATGATTTGAGTTATTTGGGAAAAGTGCTATCAACAGCTGGAAATTTGTATAGTAAATAATTTACTTGAAAATAGCAAAAAAAAGTCAAATAAGTAATTCAGTACATATTTCTCAACCAGCACTGCTGATGTCATGCTCCAGAGAGATGGATCAATTTTTTTAAATAATTGTATTACATGATTAGCAGACTCTTTTTTTGGTGATTTTTCTTGCTAGTTGGTTCACTTTATACACCGATTCCTGAAGAAAAATGACTTTTCAGCCTACCCATCACTGAATTTTTAATAGTAAGATGACAATGAATAAAATTAAATTTTAATGTACTGCTGTATGTATCACCTTATCTTGGTATATCAATGGTGAATAATGATCTGTAATGCAGTAGGCTAGATTCTACAGATATTGTTTTCTTAGAATACCCTCTCTGACCTTGGGAAGGTCAGAACCCCAAGCCGCATGCCTCACTCTCCTGTCTAAAATATTTCTTCCTTTTTGGTGTTTGTTTAGACTGGGACCAGGGACTGATGCATATAGTATGTATATACTAGTTTGCTGGCAACATACGGTGCAGGTATTGCACCATATTGTTTAGTTTTGTTTTAATAAAATTCTAACTTTTGGGGTAAACTCGGGCATTTTATTTTCAATTGCAAAGGAGGGGTGGAAATCCTGCTAGCCTTGCCAGCTAGATTCATACCTACTGAATGGATTTGGGAGATCAAGCATTAGATATGTTGAGCTCACGTTCTGGAGCCGAGCCAGGTCCTCAGCTGGTGAAAGGCAATATCATGCTGTTAACTTGTTATGTTTAATGTCAAATCTTCTAATATTTGATTTTTACCTTAAATCCTAGTTGTAGGAATAAAATAGTTCACTGAAATTCTGCAATTTTTATCCTGTATAAAAGCTTTTCAAAAAAAGCTGAAAAATATTCATTGATTGCACTCTGGCTCAGAAACCAGAAGGAGAAGACAATCAGCTTCATTAAAATAAAGAATGTCTCTCTGCCTGTAAGATTATTTGAGGGGTTTTAGCTTATGGGTTTTGTACATATGAGACTGGTAAAAGAACCCCAACCCAGGGATATAAAGCTTCCAAAGATTGCACATCAGTAGTGGAACGCTTTTCTCAGCTTTGTCTTCCCATATTCTATTGAAGAGTTCAAATCTTGCCTGAAGCAGACATGTTTCTGTGCATTGTTTTAGGGCAGACCTGCACGGGAAACCGAAAGGTAGCATGTTTCGATTGCTGAAGTTAAAAATAAAATACACAAAAACCACATAAAAGCGAGATTAAATGTGGATGTGAAGTTTACACCCATCATCATCTCTTGCAGAGGGATTTTTAAATCACCCCTGGCTGAATTGGAAGAAGTTATCAGCATTTCAAAAGCAATGGCTTATTGTGTGGTGATGAGCACCAAAGAAAAGCCAAATAAATTAGCCTACCATAACACATAGTGTTCCTTTCTCATTCTGTGCTTTTTATTCCTCAGATGCCAGTATTATGGTCTCCTTGTCAATGATCCCACACTTTTTACTTACATATCCCATACACGTAATTTCTAGGATGCTATCAAACACGCCAAGCAGAAGTAGTTTATTGCATTGCAAGTACCTGTTTATGCAGAAGAGATGTGATCTTCATCTCTCTGGCAAATATGGAGAGGAATGCAAATGTGTCACCCTGCCACAACACTTACTCTCCTGTAAAGGCTTCTTAAAACAAACAAAAAACACCCCACAAATAAAATTGTGCTTTTTCCTGAAACCAGGGGTATTTGTTAAGAATTCAGCAAAGACTAGAAAGGCAATCTTTTCTTGGTGAAGATAAACTAAAAGATTATCAGGATCCTTTCCTGACTACTTTAAATATAGGTGGAAAGACTGAGAAGGAAGTTTGAAACTGTGTTTTCTTTTTTTGGCTATTGTCTACACTAGCTCTGTTTCCCATTCATCTGGATTTTTTAGGTCTTTCTCACAAAGCACCTACACACTCCAAGCCTTATTGTTTATTTTTCTATCGTTCTCCTTTTATCTACATTTCACAGAAGTTCATTTTCTACTTTTCTCTCTCTCGCATCCTTCTGTAATGGGTCATTTTTCTTTTTCTCTCTGTGATTTTTTTTTTTCTTAATTTCTTCTAGTTTTCTCTTCCTTTTTTTCCCCACCCAAAATCTATTTAGGTGGGAAGACAATATGTTACTCAGTTGCATGCTCTCAGTAGCATTGCAAAATGGGCAAAGTCCACAGACTTCTGGCACTGCTCGGGATATGCTGCTATAGAGGAGCATAAGTGTAATACTTGTGCGCTACAGTGGAGCTCTGGGGTTGGAGAGAGATTAATAAGTAGAAGGGAAGGAGGTATAAAAAAGCAAATATCCCAAAGGAAAGGCTGATTCTCTAGTGGTCCTTTGAAGTCCCTTTGATCTCCTCATGTTTGGTTAGGAAACAAGTACCCTTTAGGGATAATATTAGGAGTAATGGCTAGCAATTCCAAAAGGGGTTGGCAAAAAAGGTTTGTAAAACTGCTTTTAGTGAAATTGTTTAAATTCTGAAGAAAACACCATAGAAAAAGCTTTTCAAAAAAACTGTATCAGAAATGAATTGTTTCGGAAAACTGTGGAGTTCTGTTACTAAATGGCAATGTCTTGTTTTCACTGCTCTTTGTTATGCCTTTATTCTACATTTCATATTGTTTTATATTATTTCCTACCACACAAGGAAGAAGTTATATTTAACACATATTGCCACTGCTGGCTCTGTGCAGTGGCAGGACAGGTGACAAGAAGCCTTAAAACCTTTTTGCAGCCCAACTGGTAGAGTTGGAAATAGCTAGCATGGTGTTTTTATCTGGTATGACAACATAGCGTATTATCTTCCTTTTACCCAAAGATTTGTACTTATTTTTAAATCACTTTATTTCTGAAATAGTGGTTATACACTACTTTGTGTGTATAAACCATCTTATACACTTTGTGGTGTTTAAATCATCTCATCCCCCTTTTTATGGGAAAATTATTTTCAGTTTAATTTTCACTCCTGTAAAATGAGGATAACGGTTTTCACAAACTCCCTCAGGCCTCATGGGGTCAGCTGTGCTGCTGTCTCCCCTCTCTCACGCTAGAAAGTTTTTCCAGTTATCCCTGGAAACATTTCTTCCTTTTCTGAGCACTGCTGTTCCACCTCAGCCTGGCCTGTGCAGTGTTTCAGGCCACAGACTCTTTCCATACCCTGCAAGAGATGTGCTGGAGACCTAGGTACGTGTGTGGTGGTAGAAAAGAATAAAGATTACCTTCTTTCTCTCTTCTTCCCAAGGTTCTTTCATTAACATTCCTATGATACATCTTATTTAGCATATTCATGGCTTTAGGCTTCTTGTGTCCATTATAGCCTTCTAAAGACAGTGATAAAACTTTATATGTTGTATTATAAGAAACATTACGTGCCCGGTCATTTTAGTAGGTTCAGAACAAATTTTGTTTCGTGAGCGTTATATAAAGATCAAAGCCGATACCACAGCTAGTGAAATCAGGAATGGGATACTTGAGTTGACTAACACTGCCTACATCCTAGCTATTCTTGGGTTTACAGGGTCTCTTCTTGAAAATTGTGTCTTGCAGGGCATACCATCCCTAGAGACCCAGAAGAGCGGCTGGTTCTTTCTCTAAAGAAAAGTGACACAGTGGCTCAGGTATTAGCAATTGGCCGAGGGCCTTGACACCAGCCTCTCGGATTTAAAAGAACTCCCAGGCTGAAAGGGCAGAAGAGAGATTTAAAAACAAAAAAATTTGCCTCGGTCAGGGATGTGTCAGAAGAAGCAGGTGCAGAATGGCTCTGTGGAGGTAGGAAATACTCTCCTAGAGACAGGACAGAGTTTCCCGTTGTTCTTAATTTGTCAGAGCTGCTTGATCTTTTGTTAGACAAGAAATAAAAGGCAGCTTAAGAAATACAGTATGAATGTGCCTGGGCTGTCCTGGCTGACAGGAGGAAAGACCAGACTACTCCATTCCAATGAAGTTTTCTTTTTTTTTCTGTCTTCCTTGTCTTCAGATTGGGCTGAGACCCTTTAAAAACGTGTCTACATGGCACACAGCTCAGCAGGGCTCTGTTCACGAGGAGAGTTTATTGGCACCACAGTGAACTCCATTACAGTTTAACACTGAACTATAAACAGCAAAACCCCATGTGAAGGATTTGACTTGAAATTAGCACCAAGAACTGTTTTGCTTTGATCACTCTTCAATTTGGATTGCTGTTGTGAACCTTTGGGTTTGTCCATCCTAAACTTTGTAATCGTGTAGCCTCCCACATTGTAACTAACACTGTTGCTGTACTCTTGATAGCAATAACAGTTCTGGCGTTAGCGAAGACAAGCTGCCAACATGCCGTTGCATTATAGTGACCATAAAGTGTATGCCTACCTTGAGGAGGATTAGGCAGTGCATCATTTCAAGTAGCAATTGCTGACTATCCAAGAGAAATATTCCTATTATACCAAGCAGCCTTGACTTTAAAAGAAAAGCCACAAATATTTTTATGTGACTGGACTCCGGTAATGAATACTATTTGTCCAAAGTTCTCCATGTACATTTTTTAACTGTATTTTCTGAAGGGTAACTTTTTCACTTACTTCTCTATTGAAAGATTTAAATTGCTAAATACTGCTTAGAAAGGCTGTAAATTGGGGACACAGATCCATGGGACTTGCGCATGGAAGGATCATCATAGTAAGTGATGAGTAAAGTAATTAAACAAAAGTTCCTGACCTGGTGCTGACAGCCTGGGTCTGATCATAGGTCATGCAATACTTTCACTTTTTTTTTTGATACATCTTTAGTAGCAGTAATGAGATTCTTATTGATTTTTGAGGTGCTTTGTAATCTTGTCATTTGGAGGTGTTTAGTATTTCTAAGAGGAACTAGTTCAAATAATTTCTATCAAAATCACATTTGGTAGCAAAGTGGGGAGGTTTTTGCTACAAGAAATGCTTCATTAAAATACCTGCTTTAAAGGAGAAATTAAAAGAAAATATTTCCATTATTTTGGGGTTACTGTAGTTGTGCCATATGGGAGCTATAGTTCAAGAATATAAGGACAATGCTCCACTTCTCTCTCCCCATCTTTTCCTCCCTCTTTGTTTTCCTGTATCCTAATCACTTTTCTCCTTTTCTCCTAATACCCCACATCCCTGGAAAAGATTAAGCTGATTGCCTTTTTTGACAATCATTTGGTTTTTTCCGTGGCATTCTGTGCTGGAGTCCCTCCTGTGCAGCAGTCCCTCACTGCTGTTACAGGACACATTTCTGGTGACAGCACCAATTCTGCAAAGCCAGTGACTGGTAGGAGCAGACGGTAATACAATAATAAAGAAAGGCACCCTGAATAGAATCACAAAACCAAGGTTCATTATATGAAGATTCGATTAGTTCTTTAAACACAGAAACTGTGATAGAACATACTGTACAAAACAGGATCACTGCCAAGTATTTATAGGCAATGCATTGCCCCTTCCTGCTCATACAATTAAGGTAACTGAGTTTCAATAGTCACAGCTGCATAAAGCAGCTTTCTGATCCTACCTAGGTCAGCATGAAATAAGACTGCATTCAGTGCTAGTTTAGAAATTGTGCTCTTTTTTTTTCCCCTGACATGAAGAAATGAGAAATTGAACACAATGTGTTCCATTTTGGAAACCCAATGCTCCTTTTAAATTCCATCCAGGATAGCAAGAACTCAATGCATCCATTAAAATCCAAATCTTAAAGATGATCAGATTAAACTCTTCAAGCTGTAGCTTTGAATAAAGCATTGGATTTAGCCAGCACAATAAAAATCTCTGAGTATCTTGGGAAGAATCCCAAACTGGGGCTGTTGTCATAACTTGTCTTCATAAAAAATATGCCTAATTTTAGCTCTTTTTCCACATCAGCTGGGAAAACCTGCTGGGTTTTGGGCACATTCTGCAATTCTAATCAGTTGCTGAAATGTTTCCTCTTTCTTCTAGTTGCACTCTCCAATATAAGTGGCTTGTGACAGTTCAGTGCTTTCTCTCCTTGAGTATTATCCCATTGAAAGAAATTCTGCTCTTTCCTTTCCCTTCCACACAAACTCTGAAGATCTGTTCAGCCTTCAGTGCTTCAGAAGTAAAAGCACCGTCATTCTCAATATCCCCTGGATTTCTGCACTGTTAAGAAATTCTGCATTCCTCAACAACTTTACAGTAAATTGATTATTTTCTTGTCTCTATAAATGCCACTGGACTATGGAGCTCACCTTGCCAAGATACACAATAGAAACTTCACTGCATTGCTTTCTATACAGTAGCTGATTTTATAACGAGCTTTGCAGGAATTGCACCAATAAGCCCCTTTCCAATTTTCCCTTTTTACATTGCTGCTTTATGGTATTCACTTTTATGAACCATGTAACCTTAGGAAGGACAGCATGTAAAGACAAAGTAGCATTGATAAGGTATCAGTAACCCCAATGTTGCCAGAGTATCCTGGAGAATCACATCTAGTAACTCTCTGTTCTTTTCTAGTGTTTTTTACGCAAGGATCCTGGCAAGATTGGCCAATATTAAATAATACAGTTTTGTATCTCTCTTGTCCCACAACAAGCTCAATTATCTATAATTCCTAATTTAGCAAAGGACAAAAGGAGCTTCAGACAGACATTCACAGCAAGGTAGCAGCATAGCCAAAAATTAATTCCAAGTTTTCCAACCTTCTACTCCCTGCTGCCCTGGTTCACAGACCCCATCCTGAGCTTTGACCTCTCTTTCATGCTTCCCTCTTTAAAAAGCGGAAAATACTTCTAATGCAGTCATTTCCCATTTCATGGAGTGATTCCCTTTAGATTTGCTCATGTGTTGCTTTAACAGGGAGGAAATACAATGTGCTCGTTAAAGGGAGAGCCTCAGAGACAAGATTTTTAGGCTGTAGCTTTAGCCTTAGCTTTACCTTGATTTGTTTTTGTTTCTCCACCTGTGAAATGGAGTGGTGCTTAGTGATCCATGTCACAGTGTTACCAAGCCACTTGAATGTATGGGAGATCCCCTGAAATCTTAAGACAGGTGCAAATGATTAATTCATTATCAAATCCATCATCTTCTCTTTGGAAGAGCCTTAATCTAATGTTTTATTAATATAAAAGCAATTATGTTGCTGGCTTATCAGTCATGTGAATGGAACCTTTCTTTTTCTTTTTTTCTTGGAGTGCGGATGGTCCTTCCTCTGAAATCATGCAGATTGATTTTGAAATTGAAGACCTAACTGACCTACCTGGGACCCAGCTCATCACATGGCAGGTAGAATATCCTGGAGATACAACATCTGAACTAGGAATCTCCAAGATCTACGTAAGCCAGAAGGACCTGGTAGGAGTTCTCCCTTTGGCTATGGTAAGAAATTGTCTGGCATTCTGCAAGTTTTTGATATTGCTTTACACTCTAGTGTCTGACAGATGCAAATGATCTGCTGAAAGGGGTGGGGGGACAGAAAGTTTCCGCACCTTGAGTAAAAGATACTAACTTCTGAAGTTTGCTTCATTCAACGGTGAAACCGCATGAGGGGAAACCATAGCTTCCCATGGCAGGCCCAGTCGTGCTCTCTTTGACCAATACACTGACTTCTTGGAGGCAGAAGCTGAATCCATGGCATTTCCAGTATTCAGAACTAACTCTTGTTGTTGCATGAAGTGGTACACTTGGGCACTCGGTTTAATGTGGTTTATGTATTATTTGAATCACAAGTACTCTTACATTTGGTCTAGCGTTTAAGGACTTCCTGAATCACAATTTTTTCAGTTTTTGAATTCTTACTCCACATTCATTTAAGAGTGAGAAGAGAAATAAAAGTCATGGTGTGACTTCTGAGTAATTTTTAATTACCTGGGGAACACAAAATACAGTACATAGCCAACTGTCTGTTCTACATAAATGCATTCAAATGGGTTGCCTCACCGTCACGGTGCAAACTCTAGAGCTTGAAAAATACCTGATTCTTTAGCCTTGGTCTTACCTATAAAAACTGTTAGATACCTGAATTCCAAGTGCAAACAGAAATTTTGTGTGTTTCCTCTTCTCTCCCCTTCACATTTCTTCATCGTTAGGGTTGAAGTATACTTGTCTAAGGTCTGGCTGTGCCCCGTTTTTGTTCTTAGCCAATCTATTAGAAAATATTGACACATTATTATTTAGCACTGAAAGAAAAACAAAAATCAATCTCACAGCATTTAAAAAAATGTAACCTGGATGTTTGCCTAGTGATAGCCAGTTAATTATGCCATTATTGAAGGCTGAAGGTATTCTCTGCAATTCCAGACTCGCAGAACTGGCTACTATTGTTATTCAACAACTTTAGAACTACGCAGGTGGTGTGATTTTTTATTTCACTGGAAATATTTCTTTTCTTTTGTAATGTCTCGTGCTTTCATTACCAAGGTGTATATCACAGTTGAAACAGCTCTCTCCATCTGGAATTGTGGCCTCTGATTGCAGGAAAGTGGAGTTTTAGTTGGTACACTGTATGTAAATTATATCAACCCAGTTAGCTATCTAAAGGAATTAGTGATAAATCAAGTTTAACTTCATGTCTAATCTGTTCAGAGGGTACAGACCAGTAAATTCAACTTTACAACTTAGGATTTTTTTTTTTTCTCAGAGTTGTATATCTAATCCTTTTGTTTTGCATGATTGTTTCAATGGGCTAGTTCCTGATATTGAACAGTCGGTGATCTCTGCTGGTTTGTCAATAAGAGGCTTTCAGATCTGCAGATGGACTCTGATGTGCAGTCACACAGGTTCTGGAATATTGAGGGTTAAGGCTATAGAGGTGATTTGATTTACATAATCTGAGATGTGGGTTTATTCGCTCCATCCCTTAATGAAAAGATTTCTTTCCTAGTGGTTCCAATGGTTTCAGAAAACACTAGTTCTTCTCATACATGCCCATGATCGCTTTAGTATTAAGTGATATAGTGGCAAAAAGTAGTTCATAAGAACAAAGATAGATTCTCCTGGCAGTTGCTACAGATGGAAAAAAAAGCCCATTTTCCAGAATCACAAAATTCTATGCTCAAAGGTCACATGAAGTCTATAAAGTTATCAGTAGGTGGCATTTTACAAGGCAACAGGTGTTGGGATAATGGATAAGAGAGAAAGCAAAGATAAATGGCAGGGGTCCCCTAATTACTGACAGACTGGGAATAGCTTTAACCTTCTTTGCATTAACTGGAGTGTCAGGGAAGAAACTCTGGGGTATCACAAATCTCCAAATCTTTGTAGTACTTCACTTTGTGCTTGGGAAATGATGATTCAGGTGCAGACTTTTCAAGACGTGTAACTTAGATTAGTTTGGTACTTCAGATTTCCCTGTGATCTTAGCGAAGCCAGTTTGTAATTTACAAATTTAAAAAAAAAAAGAAAAAAATCATCTATTCTTCCATTTAGGAAGAATCACAATGAAAACAAAATGTTATATGATTTCTCTGTTTCTAGAGACTGGGGTTAATTTGGATTAGTTTTGCTGGGCTTCTTAGAGGAACATGTAATTTCATGTTTAGAAGCACCAAACAGAAATTGTGTTGAATATTTCAATTACAGGTTAATTTTTCAAAAGAACAATTTTACTGCTTTAATATTAGGCAGAGCTTTGGTTTTCAGTGGACTAGCACATACCACCTCTGTATCATCTTTGTTTTCTGTAGTCTTTTCTGCTAGCTGTTTTGGATTTGTAAATTGAAAAGCAGAAGATTGGCCAATTTAGAACTTCCTGCTTTCTTTTTTTGAGTTACAAAATGCTGCAATGGAAAGACTTAAATGTATGTATCAGTGTCAGGACACACTGGAAATGCCTACCTTCTGCTGAAGTTACTAGGACACTTGCTGCACTCACCTTACCTTTCTCCAGTGCATTTTTTTTTTCCTATGGCATATTAGCATTCCAGCTTTTGTGACCCCTGCAGGGCCCTGTACCAATAATGGAACGGAAACACAAGTCACAGTAGAGCACTCAAGGATATTGATGAGAAAAGCTGTGAGGTGTATTTTATGGATGTGTGGGTACCATAAAGGTTGATATTTCTGACACTTTAATAACACCTTTTCCAATTTTAAAGTGTAACAGAACCTGTCTTGGGAAGCTGTGCATGGGACCCCAGTCAGCCCTTGTTAGCAGAATGGGAATAGCATGGGAGAAGACATTTAATTTGAGAACATTGTAAGAACGTGTAAGCAGCTGTTTGGATATTTGCAATGCATGATCCTTTCCCTTAAGCCTGATGAAATACAGGCAAAGATGTTTATCCAGCGTTATAAAAAATTATTAGCCTTTTACTGTGATTGCTTTGCAGTGGCTCTTACAGCCACATAGCAATGTCTTGCCTTGTTGACAGAAACTAAAACATCCACTAAACCCCATGGAAGAGGCAGGTAATTGTATGGTATAATGTGCTTCACCAGCAGAGTTTCCGCTGTAATTTGTGCATTTTTGGCATGGGCACTATTTCCCAGCTTTCTCACTGCAAGGTCTGTGTCTCCAGGTAGTGTGTGGCCAGGGAACTGCAGAAGAGGGGTCTTAAGAACACATTGATCGGTAAAGGAATTATAGAAAGAAAGAATGCTTTATTCTGGATGGAGAATTCTGGACAAGGAATGCCAGAGGATTACTCCATGGTAATTACTGAAAATTTGGCACTTTGGGGGAAAAAAAAAAAAATCACAAGTAAATAGTGAAGAAGCAAAAACCTTCTATGTTGTTCTGTGTTATCAGCTAACATACATATTCTCTTTAAACATCATTCTCTGAACATTCACTTGTAACAGGGTATCCTTTGAGACAGAAGCCCTAGTACCTCTTAAGACCTTTGAAATATGGTACTAAAAAGGCATATGGTCCATTTGTTCATTAACTGTCTTGAACATGCTAAACTGCTGAGGTTTTTTGAGTTGAGGACCTGCATTGTAGTGTGACAGCCAGTGAGAATAATATGCCTGAATCTTCTAGAATATGACATTATTTTTTATTGGCATCCTAAAGAATCAGCTTCCAGTTCCTATTTTGACTTCTTTCTGGTTTTTCTTCCCTAGTTTATTTCACTCTCATTTTGTTAGGTGATGAATGGCACGGGTTTAATCACTCAAATTGTACATTTGCTGCTATTGATTATTGTTGCTTTTTAAACATTGTCAGCTCTTTTATAATGATGGTGTTCACCTTTTGTTGAACCTTAATGATGAGGTGAGGATGAGAGACAGACGAGCTCTGTAGCCACCTATGTACATACAAGATAATCCCTACTGAGAAAGGCAGAGGGCAAATATGACATGCTGGTAAATGGATAAGTTGAAATCTGTTCTGTAAATAATAATAATAAAAATTGTGAATAATAAAATACTTGGGCTGGTTCTTAACTGAACCAACTCTGAATCTGTAAATCACCTGTGTTACCTATTTACATGCCCTAAACCTATTCCATATGTGCCCTCCCTTTATTTAATAATCTGATAAGGAATCAGGGCAAAACACCTGTTTCATATATCTCATAGAGGGAGATGTTTGTCCCAGGGTTGGTAAATCCCTTATTAGAATAGTCCTTTGACTAGGAAATATATTCTGTTAACTTACTTTCTCCTAGAATACTGAAAAAATATATGCAGGATGCTCAATGTCCCTTCAGAAATTTCTTGAAAAGGTTGCAGGTTCCTGACCTTCAATTTTTGATAAATTGTTGTCCGCATACGTGTTTTAAATTTATAAATCAGCAAGTCAATATTAGAGTCAGCCTGGCTCACACAAATGTAGTTGCCCTGATGTTCAAGATATTATTAGGTTTAAAGATACAGATGTGGACCAGATGTTTCAGGTGGTGGTAGGACATATGAAGCTGATGAAGAAGCCAGGTAGCTGGATGATGAGCATCTTTGTGTGTAAAAAGTCTGTGAATCTAGATTGCTTTCTTGGGAGACTCCCCAGCCCTTACAGATGAACTGTAGGCTATAATAGCCTGCCTTGTATCATCTGTGCAACTAGGAAAGAGCAGAAAAGTTTTGCCTTCCAGAGGAAGAGTCCTTGAGCACTACCAACTCATGGTAACAGTGGCTGAGTAGCCCTGGATTACCTCATACCAATCATGATATTAATATTTTGGAGTCAATAATTCAGCTTTGTTGCTGCCCAGAGAATCTCAACTTGTTGGCAGGCAGGACAGCTTGCCTCGGCACTAGGGCTGAATTAGCAGGGTTCACCTTCCCAGGGACTGGCAGGACAGGCTCCTTCAGTCTTTATCAAACTCAGCTCCGGTCTGGGGCTTGGTGAGTTTTATGCCTGTATGTCCGTTGGGTGCCTGTCTTTCCTTTGTTTACCGAATACACTGGCAGAGCTCTTAGGTATGTTTATAATCTTGTCAGCATCAACCTAAAAATTAACTGAATTATTAGAGAACTGAAAGGGACAGGAAGAAAAGATGGGATTTGAAACTTGATCAATGGTACAGTGGTGAGGTTGCAGGCTGCTTGGCAGAGGCAAGAACTCCTAAGACAACCTTCCATCCCTCCCAGCCATATTTTAGCAGGCAAAGGTGGATGGTGAACAGTGAATTACAGACTTGCATCATCAACTGAACTTCCATTATCTCCCTGGTTTTGGCCCATTATTTATTATCCTTAAGCAGTGCAACATCGGCCTCCAAGACAGGCAAGTGAGGCAGAGAGAGATTTAAATCAAACATAGAAAAAAAACTCTGAGAAGAGACTCCTGATTTATGACAGGCTTAAACAGAGTCAGTGACCAAAGTCCAGCTCATTACTTTGCAAAAAACAGGTTGTAGCAAAAGCAAAGAATTACTCCTACTCGTCTGACCCTATCGAGGAGCCCAACTTGGCGAGCTGTCCTTGCTCTCAGAAACACACAAACCCTCCGCTCTGTTCCTGCAGAGCAATGCTGCTTTGGTGCAGAGCGAACTGACCTATTTTTAAGCTGCAAATGAAGGTGGTTTAAAGAAACTTGGGTGAGCTATTAGGAAGAAGGATCCCGTTATCCTTCAGCTCAGGTGACTTATGAGGGTAGTAACCTCCAGGAAAGGGTTACTGGTAGTGTTGGAGCAAAATAACCTTTTAAACCAGCACAACCATTTTTGCAATGTTTGTGTCACCACAGCTGCTATTGTATGAAAGACAAGTGGAATATTTATTTTACAAGGTCAGGTTAATAAACTAGCTGTAAAAAGTAAATGTTGACTTTATTTCTTGAACAGAAATATTTTATAATGCATAGCATGTAACAAACTTCCTATTTAAGATGATATTTTGTTGGTACATCCTAGCACAGTTCTCAAAGCAACATTGACTGTAAACCCATTCTCCCATTGCAGATGAACATGCTCTTGTCCTCAGACCCATTAGAGCTATTTTGGCTTGTGAGAAGTTATATTTATGGCAGTCATATTAAATAAACTGTATCCAAAACCTGAACACCAGTTTAACATTATACCTTGTAGATAATTTATTGTTTCAACTTGGTCCTGATGTTCTTTATAAAACTTTAACGAAAATGTTGACAGGAAGTAAACTGTTCAGCGTAAGAAGCTGGATAAATAGACCAAATAAATAAATAAAATCAATTGCTGCAGCAAAGAGGCTATCTATTATATAGGAAGCATTTCAGTATTAAAATTATTTCTAATAATTACAGGAATCAGCTGTCATGGCAGTGCCAGTCACTCCTGCATTTTAAAAATGCTTAGGGTATTAATGCCCTTATAAATATATGTATCCGAAACATTTAATTTTTAGCTAGTGCTGTTCATGTTCTGTTAGAGACAGGATATGTAGCTCAGACTTAGCTACCAGAGTGCTCAGCGCTGCGCAAACGCATATTTAATTATAGCCTCACCCTGAAGAACTCAGAAGACAGAAACAGAAAAGACTAATGATAAAAACATAAAGAAAATATTGGTCCCTTCTTACAGAAGAGGGATGGGGATGGGCAGTGCCCTGAAGTTCCCCCTGAAGTCAACCAGATTGCCTTTTCCTAGACCAAGGTTTCAGCTTGGCTCTTCTTCCTCATTACAGAAGATGTGATGGCTGGATCATGGTCCCTGGACCACAGACCTAGTTGTGCAAGTGCCTGTACGGCCCACATGTAGCTCTAAAGATGGCTTGGCTCTCCCTGCCTGTTCTTTAGGCCCCTGCTTCTGCTCCGGTGCTTTGCCACTCCTCATGTTGGCGGAGTGCTGCTGTTTTCTGTCGGGAGCTGCTCAGGAGCACAACGGGGTCTGTGCTGGGGTGGAATAGGGTATTGGAGGCTGTTAGGGCCTTCTCTCTACCATCTTAAGCTGACTATTAGGATGGGTTTGGATGAAATTAATGCTTTTCTGTGGGAGAACTGAAAAATGTATCTCCATCTTGTCTGTGTGATCTAGATGAACAAATTGGTTACAGGGAGGATCTGCTGTTGGCTGACTGGCCTGAGTTCTGCCTAGCAGCCGAGAAGTGCAGGATCGCATCAGCCAGAATCAGCTGCCCTACTCAACTTTAAGAGTGAATATTTCTAAACGCTTCCACTGACAGTCAGCTTTATGAAAAAGATGTCTAGATAGTAGTTAAAAGCTTTTACCTTCCTAATTCATAGCTTTTAAATTGCAATTACAATACTCGGCAATTTTTCAAATATTTAATTAAAATGTTACCCATTTCTGAAGAGGAACCTTTAAATCAAAATTATATTAGTGAATCACAGATGAAATCTACATGGGAAAGGGAGAAACCTTTGGATCATTGTGATATTGCAAGCAACCATTTTCTTTTCGTAAATATATCCTATTGCTTCCTAAAATTAGGTGGGTCAAGGTCTTACAATTTCATCTCATAAAACAGACTTTCCATTCTCCCAGTAACATCTCTTGGCACCTACCAGTCCAGATTTTAATTCATCTTTCTTGCAAATAGATATCCAAGATGACTACAGGATACCAGGTAATGTCCCTTGCCATTGTTGTCCAAGTGTTTATCCCCTGGAAATGGTTTTTCTCCATCTCAGATGACACATGCATGGGTTTGGTTCTGGTTGTTGTTGGTTTTTGTTTAGTTGGTCGGGAAGGGGTGTACAATGGTATACACTGACCCTTTGACTGAATATTATATCCAGATCTTTCTTTTGCTCTGTTGTTTCGAGCTGAAGACCTCTTACCTGGTGGCTGAAATTCTTGCTGTCAGTCCCCATGATTGAACTTTGCACTGTGTGTTACTGCATTTCATTCCATTTCTTTTTCCTGAATCTTTGTTTTTATCTGGTGGTTCTTATTTAATAGTTCAAACTTCTGTATTGACAATGGCTTCCAAACTGATACCATTAGCAAATTTCAGAGGTAGTCCATTTCGTCTTGTTCCAGGGTAATTATTGACAGCAATAAAAAAATCTGTCCCTAGGCTAGTTCTGGAATATTGTTGTATCAGTTCAGAGGAACAGGTTGTCGTACTAACTCTTGATGTCACAGCTTTGCCTGGATCGCTCTTTGGATTGGTTCTTGGTGGTTCAGGCAACTTCGACAGGAAGGACTTTGTATTCAAAAGCTTGTTAATCAGTCTTTCTGCGATGCATGAGTCAGATTAGATTCCGTTTCACATTCTAATAACTGTAACGAGCCTGTACAGTTAATAGAAGAAAATGTTTCATCCAGTAAACACATAATAATCTGTTATGCTTTAGAAATGAATTGAATCACAGGTGTCTGAAGCAACAAGACATTTTTCCCATATGCAGATGTCAATTATTTATGCTTTTTCAGACCGTGTGATATTGGCACCTATCTGTGCCCAAACGGTGGACCAGGCAGCCGAATATTCCAATCGGGTGTGACAGTTCTGGTATTTCTTACATGACCGTGTTCAAGAAGTGAATATACTCAGTTGCAAGGGGGCTAATGTATAGGGTTCGTTTTCCAATTAGACTTGCCTGTTAAAAGTGGCTTGGCTTGGTCTTCAACTTACTGTTGTTATTACTATTATGCTAAACATTGGCCTTGCTCTAGCAGGCTTCTGTTGTCTAACTACCAACAAACTGACAGATGCGTGAGTCACTAGCACATAGCATTTTGTTTTGTATACAGAGAATGAAATGAGAAAATAATACAAGCACTTGGCAATGAAAGATGCCTTATCTCCAGAATCCCACAAATGCCATATTCGTTGGATTTTTCCTTCCAGAATTAATGACGACCCTGGGGTTCTTATCTTTCCCTTTACAATTAGACATTTTGTTGACCTCTCGAGCACGCAATGAAACAGTAACTGTGTTCATTGCAACATCAATGCAGACGTTTTGCTGCTTAAATTTCCAAGCAGTGAAAAACATCAAGCAGGTCTTCCAGTTTAATCCAATTCTTTTTCTGTCAAAGGTTACTACAGGCTCATGGAAAAAGATCTTGATGATGTTGTTGTTGTTTAAGACAAGAAGCTAGAAATCTTGGCTTTGTATCTGGAGCTGCAGTTGCTAGCTGACTAATACTGTAATCACCTGTAATAATAGAAAGCAACAATCACCCAGTTTTTGCCTGAGTGAGGGAATGAGTAATGAGGGCTTGGATTGGCTGCTGGCAAAGCTGCTGACAGCCACACAATTTGATGTGGAACATTGAAAATTGGGTTCCCTAGAGAAGCAGGAACAAACACAAAGATATTTTTCTTACGAATTAAAGCCTAAGAAAAATAGCTTTGCATAACAGCTGCTGTTCTTCCTTACATGCGAGTTACGTATGTTTTACTTGATTAGACACATGCAGTTGAACTGGGTTGAAACAAGCCCAATCCGTCAGCCCTGTCAGCCTTTCTGTGTTGCTCTGAAGCTGCAGGATGCTATGAAATGTAGAAAGGCCAGGAAAACATGGCAGATCTGAATTTAGAAAAAGTTGCATCCAGAGCTTGTCTCTGCTTCAATGGACACAAGATTTAGAAGTCCTGTTTCTTGTTTTCACACTGCTGTAAAGCCATTGGTATTAAAAATGTTATGAGTTTAAAACAGAAATAATTTGGTGGTGAATCGAGTTTTCAGAGTGAAGGTCTCATGAAGGTTTGATAATTTGGTAATTTTTGTGCAGCCCAGTTTCAGCCAGCTGAAAGGGACCTCATTTTCAGTAGGTAAGTGCTTTGAATGATTTTGAAGTCAGGATGTCTTAAGATGTCTCACACTGAGTGCCCAGAATCACCAGTAATTACTGAAAATATTGCACCACCTGATATGGATTATTTTTCCAATACTTTTATATCTTTATGTTAACCAAACTCAATTAATATTAAAGAAATTTCAAAAGCTTTTTTGTTAAAAAAAAACAGAGATGGTGTTTGCTTACTTTTGTTGAAATACAGTCAGATTGGGTTTATAGAAAACAGATTACTGCCTTCTGTTCCTCTTTTGTTTCATGTCAAGTTTTACTCACAGAATTTTGTAACACAACGCTGCCATACAGCATAGTAGTAAATATTGCAAAACAATCTTTAATTCTGACTGCTTTATTGTTTTTACTGAAATACAAAAGATCACAGAAAGTTTTCTTCTATGCTTAGATTTGGCAAATCTGGTCACATCAGGATCTAGAGTTTACATTGGTTTCAGAACATTCCTTCAAATATATATTCATTGAAGTGTCGTATGTCTCCCCCCTCTTTTTAATCGGAGAACCTTGCTAAAGAGCTGTTAGAATCACAGAGCAGCTGAGGTTGAAGAGCGTTCCAGATGTTAGCTAGTCCAGTGCCCTGCTCAGAGAGCCGGTTGCTCTGGGCTGCATCCACATGAGTCTTGAACACCTCCAAAGATGGAGATCCCACAATCTCTCTGGGAAAACTGTTTCGGTATTTATTTGATCACCCTCATGGTAATTTGTTTTTCCATGTATCTAAATGGAATTTCCCATGTTCTAACTTGTGTCCTGCGCCTCTCATCCTATTGCCATACAAGCCTGAGAATGGTCTGCCCTCATCTTCTCTGTATCCTCTGATACAGCTGTAGAAAGCAGTAAGGTCTCCCATTTGCCTTCTCTTCTAAAGGCTGAAGAGGCCCAGCTCTCTCTGCCTCTCCGTGTACATTATGTGCCCCAGCCCTTGACCAGCTTGGTGGCCCTGCACTGGCCTCGCTCCAGCACATCAATATCCTTGGCTTGAGCTACAGCCTCCGTTGGCTTCCCACCTCTTAATTGATGTGGTTATGAAAAGATTTTTCCCATTTGGCATAATGAAAGGAATGCTGCCTTAATTGGTTCCCTTCAGATTAGTGATTTGAATAAAACATAGCCGAAAAAGAAGCAGCAAATTTCGCCCTACTGAAATAGATCCGTCACCACTGTGGTGCTGCTTGAGCAAAGCAGGCGGGTATCACTCTTTTCAGCTTCTTGACATTATTTTTAGATGTGTTTTGTGACTTTGAGGTACCATTTGGGGTTGGGGGCTTCCCTTTTTTCTTTTTTTTTCTTTTGAGGATTAAAGCTTTTGAAATTATTTATTTACGAGCCATGAAAATCTCCCCAAAATGGATTTTAACAAGTGTGTAATTGGATAATTTGACAAGTGGTAAGCTGAAGCCCCAGAGATCAGGAGTTACACTTTACTACAGAATAGTCATTTTTCATGTAGAATTAATTAGATTTCCTCTAGATTACAAGTAGTAAGAAGAGTAGTCAATTAAGAGAATTATTCTCTGACTTTTCCATCCTCCTTTAATTCCCAGCCAGTATTATTAAGAATTCCTTTTTCTATGTGAGAAGTCCTCAGAGGCAGGATGCCAGAAAGGGACAATGGATTAAACACTGGCCCACGATTCAGAAGAAATGACTACTGGCTTTGTGACTTTGACTCGCCTTCTGAGGGACCGATTATCCATTGGGCCTGAAAATTGCTGGGGTCACAGGAGGCAGACAGCAAAATGAGGACGGGTTCCTGATCAGTTGAGGGTGATGTTTTTTAGTGGCATTACTAAATCAAGTAACACTTACTCCTCTTCTCCCCACCCCGCTCTCAACTGGGTTAGTACAAATGCCTATGCAGCTGCTGTGGAGCTGGGCTGAGGACCTGAGCTTGGCTAAAAACAACCTGTTTTTTTTTTTTCTTGGGTCATTCTGAACCCAGCTTGGTTCCCCAGTTGGCTTTGTCACCTGCCCATACAAAAGCAAAAGTGGCACAATCAAAGGAGTGGTTAAAAAAGTGGAGGCAGAAGCCATTTCAGGCAGCGTGGCTCCTGAAATGACAGCTTCAGGAACAGATATTGGCAACAGCCTAAAAGATCTGGAGGGAAGCTTAAACTTTTGTCATGCGTGGACAGGGCATGGACAGCTGAACAGGATGGAAAAGCACTCTGCTCTGGCCAGTCCTCTCCAAGAGCAGGGACTGGGGCACAGAGCAATGGAGGTGTTGCTTTTGTGGTGATTTTGTTATTTTTGTTTTGTGATGCTTTGGGGCTGCGCAAAATGAATTTGACAAACTGGATTTACGCGCAGGATGTTTCTGAACCTGAAAGCATACGTACAAGGAGATCTTTGGTCTTGTACCTCCTCTTTTTGCTTTCTCTCACACTGGCTGTTGGAGTGGCTCTCTGTGTGGGATAGCAAAGGAGGGGCTCAGAGCGGGAAATAATTTTGTTTAGACAGGAAGGGATAAAACAGAGCAGACTGTGATTCAGATGGATGTCTGAGTCATACATCAGACCTCCTGAGGCTGCTCTTGATGTAAGGCACCTTGCACTGTGCCTAGGGAGAAATTTAGTCTGTGGACTGTGCAGAGGGATATTTTCAGGTGCTGCTAAGTGTGGTCAGGAGGAGCAATACAAACACATGACCTCCAGAAGAGTGGTCCTATTCACCTTGGAAGAAGGACAGTAGAGACTTGCCTAAAGGTAGATGACGTGAACCCAAATCACCCAGAATTAAGATCTCAGAATTTAATGTTTACTGAACGCAGAGAAAATAAATTTATAAGGTGACATTTGTTTCATTTTTATTGTGACCTTCAAAGAAGGGATGAGGGGAAAAAAGTAAAATAGGGAGTCTGTACAGCTGAGATTTCAGCATACCTAACGTTTTATAATCACTGATGTCATTTCTAATTGTGAGGAGAATACAGAAAACCAACAACATCAAAATGTGAAGAGTGTTCATTTAAAAAAGCTTGACATTTAAAGAGACTAAATTGTAGGCATATAAGAAATGTAAATGTGAAATAAAAAAAAATCAGGTTCTTTTTCCTACCACTTACTAGTAGTTCTATCATAAAATAACAGAATCACTACCCTGCAGTAGGATTCTGCAAAATTACTACCCTGGAGATACAGTAGTTACAGTTCAAAGTGACTTTTTTCTGCAGTGCTAAACTTCTATTTCCTAAACGCTTCAGCTCCAAACAGTGTGAAAGTAAGTATTTAAACCACTCTATACCTTGCATGAAAATCAGTCCTGACAATTTGAAAATAGATTGCAGGACTTTCAAATATTCAAGCCATCAGTAAAAACCAACAATTGTTAAAATATATAGAAAAGTAGTGCAGTTTCTAAAGAGTAGCAATACACTATAGTGGTAAGTCTTATCATTGTAATTCGTACTAAAAATCCCAAATTCTGCTTGTAATATTTGTGAGGCAAATTACCTTTGAATTTAAAAATAATTCTCTCTGTTTCAGTGGAATAAAGGTGTGTTGTTTTCACACATATATTTTCTCTTTGATCTTAAAAAGACGTCAGAAAGTGGAGTTAGGTTTCCTTGTCATAACTGGGTACGATCTAATATCTCTTTGCTGATTTGGTGATAACAGGAACCACTAAAAAAAGTAAAAAGCTTAGACATCAGGGGAAAAACAAAGCATTTCAACACTTAAAACAGAGGGGAAAAAAACTGAACATGTGTAAAAATATGTAAAAGTATACATCTAACTTTTTCATAAACAAAAACAGAAAAGAATAGATCTGTATTGCAGCTGGCATCCAAGAAAACCAAAGCTTTCCTACTTTGGGGACTTGGTTGAGCAGATGCGGTAAAAGCTAGTGTCTAATTTTGTAGTTTAGGGGCATATTTTGTTCTGTGGTCTGTTAAATGATTTATTGATTTCTTATTGTAAAAAAATTAGATTTTTTTAAACTTGGCTTTCTGAAGCAATTCTCAGTTTTCTCTCTGTCCCAGCCCCAGTTTATGTTCCCCTGGTTTCTACAGAATGAGTGGAAGGTCTTTAGGAGAAAGAAAAAGTACAGTTCCAGTTATCTTCACCGGTACCTTTATGTACCTTTTCCATATTAAACCAGGAAGATGTACATAAAGAATGAGAAAGTGTATTGTTGGTGTTTAGCCAGAATATAGATGGACTGTTCTGTGAGTTTGAAGATACTTCCTTTCCTTGCTCCTGTTTATCTTTCCATGTGTCTCCACAGCCTTATTAAATAGTACGCTTTCTGAGGCAGACTGCTTTAAATATATTATCTATGTATAGTGTCCATAACAGCATGGCTCTGATTTCGGTTGGATATGCTGGGTTACAGTATAACACGAAGAATAATATATGAGCAAGCTCAAGTAATGGAGATTGTCTGCCTGCTCAGTTTTTTCAAGGGGGCTTGAAGAAGTAATTTAGGATACTGTAATTATGAGACCTGGTGAACAGAACATGTTGCTACGATTCTGAGCAATAAACCTATATGGGGAAAAAAAAAGCCAAAACCTTCAGTCCTTCAAAACAGGTTCAGCTTTTTCTCATTTTCTGACATGGAAATGTGACAATATCCAGTCTGACCATTTTTTTTGTTTTGCTTTTGAAAAATCCATATGCTCGGATCACTCTGGTTGCCCTTATCCTGGTCCAACACAAGGCTGTTCTGTATTGTCTGCAAGGAAAACCTACCATGGTTAGTCATCAGGCAGGAATTTTACCTTTTTCATTTTAGGAGGAAGATCTGCCAAGTTAGCCTGGTTTTGTGACATTTCTATTTAAAAGTGCAGTAAGATACAAAAAGAGAAAAGGTTTCCAGCTGGAAGAAGTGATTCTTCTTCCAGGATAAACTCAGCCAAGTTACTGGAGGCAGAGGAAAGCAGTGGATCTGCCGTGCAGACTGAGATGCCGATTTCTGGCATCCCAGCAGCTGAGAATGAGGTTGAGCCTTATAGACACTGAAGTTTTGTTAATGTTTGGGACTGTAAGTCGTAATGAGCTGGGCTAATAACTGGAAAAGATTGGGAAACCCTTGCACAGAGTCTTTTCCTTGCACTTCCGTACATCCCAATAATCCAGATTAACAAAATAGGAGGAAGCATCATCAGGCATCTCTTAGGAGGTTGAGGCGGCAGATTTTACTGCCTTGTACATGTCTCTAATGGATTCTCATAGTCCAGAAGACTTCAAAGATTAAAGTAAGAGGACATGCTTTTCTGTTTCTCTCTTGATAAAATTGCACAGGGACATCAATGAAGAACATAATCTGTGGAGAAACTCAGAAAATTCTAGAGTAAGGGAAGAACTTAAATTGTTTTTCTTGCATTTGCCATTTTCAGGGGCACGGAGGTTTCTATCTGGAGCTCTATCACCTTTCCCTGTCCTCTTACAAGCAGAGTGAATAAAACCAAAGCCAGCACTCTTCCAGAGACCTTGAGAGCTGACCTGATTTCATCACTGTAGTAAATTCCCTCTGGGCACTGTGCAACCTGATAGCCAGTTTTTTTCTGCTTTTGTATTTTGCCAGCAAACCACTGGCAATATGATTGCTACGCTGAATGGTCCTGGCTGGGGTTAAACCACGACACCCACGTAAACAGCTGGGCAGTTATCACCTCTGCAACATCTGGCTGGCCAAGAAGTGCCCTTGCTCCTTTGTGAGCTGGGTTTGATCCAGTACTGTCAAGAACAAGATCGCCCACCTTGCTATCTCCCGCATACAGCAGGTGGTGGTGCTCTGATCATCTGCTCGTTTTCTATTTATATCCTTTTTGGACTTACAGAATTTCTTGTTACTTTCTGGACTGTCCAGTGTGGAGGAACTTTAAACTTCAGTGAGTTTATAATAGTGTTTTTGTTCTCTTTCCAATAAGGACTTTGTTGAGCAGATCTTAATTGTAAGAATTCTTGCTGCTGATGTCTGAAAGCAGTTACTAAACATGAATTTTGTAAAAAAAGGCTTAACAACTAGCCAAACTATTAGTAAACCAGTAGCATGTTGTGGTAAGATGTCTGTAGATACATGGGCTATTCGTTTATGTCTTTTCCTGGTTTCGGCTGGGATGGAGTTGATTTTCTTCCTATTAACTGGTGTAGTGCTGTGTTTCGGATGTAGTGTGGGAATAGTGTTGATGACACACTGATGTTTTAGTTGTTGCTAAGTGATGTTTACACTAGTCAAGGACTTTTCATCTTCCCGTGCCCTGCCAGGTGCAACATGTCTACAGATGCTTGTAGATTAACAAAGTAAAGGCTCCTTTTGCTATTCCCCCAGGTGAGAAGGCAGCTATGTCATTAAAAAGCAGTTTGGCTGTACAAACACAGCCACGGTTTCTGCTGGTAGAGCTCTATTAGGATCTTCTTGCTACTTTTCATACTGTTGAGCAGCAGAAGGGTGTTGCAAAGGTCTGTACTGCATAATCCTAAAATTGGACGGTCTTAGAGAAAGTAACAACAAATCTATCCTTAAAATAACGGGGATGTTTATATGCAGTCACAACAGCACTGTAGTATATAAAACTCAAATTACAAGTGACATGGATTTAATACTGTAAAAAAGCAGCATGCTATCTCTGAGAAACTACCTGAAACTTTTGATTGTCACAGGTTTTAGGCAAGACTAATTAGATAATTTAAAAAATGGAAGGGAAAAGCACTGATATGGAAGCACATCTTAATAACATTAGGTGCAGAGTCAGAAAAAGGTAGTTTTAATTCCTCTTCTGACACTGGCTTTCTAAGTGCATGTGAGAAATTCTATCTCAAAATGCAGTCATTTCTAAACCCAGCTGGCCCTTCTGTGTATCCACGTCCTCACCTGTGCAAGAAGGATACCGGTGGGAGTTTTGCTTCTCTCTTCTGGAGCAGTGCAAGTTTTAGTCAAATAACATTTGTCAAGCGGTTTGAATTCCTCCAGTACAAATTTCACAAATGCTGAAAACAGGGGAGAATAATTTGGATGCTCTGATAAACCGAATACACGAATTATTTTAACTTCATACCTATCTTCCCACTGCCCTCTGCTGGGTGGCTTCTCTAACCTTCCCATGCGTAGAATTTCATCACACGTCGGTGTTTGCAGTCCACCTGTGAATATCTTCTTGGTCGCTTTCTCTTACTTGTCTGTTTTGCAGTATTCCTGGTAGAGAAAAGGATGCCCAGTCATGCCATTTCAAAAGTCACTACATGCACTTGACAATGTATATTTGCATAATTCCTTTAGTAATGGTAATTAATGCACAGAAGAGATTTAGGGTGGGAGCAAGGAAAAGGAAGGGTGGGAATACGACAGTAGCTGAGGTGTGCTCTGTTAACAAACTGACATTTAGAAATATCTGCCACTGGGCTCTTATTTCCTCTTTTCTTTCTTTTTTTTTTTTTTCCCTTTCTTTTTTTTCTTTAAGTGGATTAATCAATAGTTGCTTCATGGACAAATAGCTCAAAGAAAGCATTTAACTTATTTCCTGTTTTTAAAAATCTTAATACTAAAAAACATTGAAGAATACTTGCAATGAGAACTTAGAGGAACTTGACAGAACCTAATGTTACATTTACTTAATAACGATACAGCAGACAGCACTTTTGTAATCTCTGATACATCTTACTGATTTTAATGATGATTACGCTAGCGGTATTTTAATTGTATCACAGGGTGGAATTCTTAGTAGGAGAGGCTCTCTCTAATGCCATGTACACAGTAAACGCTTTCTGACCCTTCCCCTTCTTTCCACTGGGATATTGGCAGGGCTCTGTAAAACGTGGCTACGCAGAAGAGAGCTGCCAGGGGAACACCAGCCCATCTGGGAGATGGGATGAGCTGGGATGAGAGAGCACCAGCCTGGCACCTCGGGAAGCAGCTGGTAGCACTGGTCATCCCCCTCCTCCCCAAATCCCCACCCAGGATGGGGGGTCCTCAAGAGTGTCACGTTCCTCTTTACTATGTAAGACCAAAAAGCGCTTGAGAAATCTGTCCCTATTGTTGGATGTAGGTAGAAAAAGCTTTATGTGATTTCAGGGTACATCTGGACGCTGGTTAAACCATGGAAGATTTTAGACCAGCAGCTTTGGTCTGGGCTGTAGTTTCATGTTTCACTTCGGGCATTTGACAAAAAACTTCAAATGCCAACCTAAGAAAAACTGCCGTGGAAAACAAGTGTTAGTCCAGCTGCATCTAATGTGAGCACTTTACCTTGTCACTATATTTTTGAAGGCTGTGAAAGAAGAAAACTGTCTGTTAATGGGCTCCAATTGGTTTTATTTAACGAAAGATAGATCTCTTCGTGGCCAAAGAGCAGCTTTTGTTTTGTTGCTTCTTTTTATGTCTGTTTGATTCTCTTTCCACATACACTCTCTGCCTTTTGGTTGAAACTCAGGAGAGAAAGCCAAAGTGAACATTTCACACCTTGCTTGCATAAACGGTTCATGTTGTTGGAAAAATCTCCACCATTGAGCAAATGTAATTATTTATGTAAGAAGAGATCCACAGGAGCTGTACTACTGCTATGTGACTACAATTCTTTATGGCTGCACAAATTACTTGCAGCTGCCCTCCTCTAAGCTGTTCACGAGGCATTAGAGAAAAGGATTGATTTTCAGAATTCACTGGAAAGAAATGAAAATGAGTTTATTAATAAAGGTATCAGTATAAGAGCTCTGAGCACAGGCCTATTGACTTGTTCTTCCACCTGAACATATCTATAGGCAGACTATCAGCTTGCTTTTTGTCTTGCATAAACTCGAGTCAGAATCATTCCCATTTCATGAGTGTTTATGTGAAGAAAATGATGCCCTACTACTGTCCTGGGTATCGGCGTAGGAAGGGTACGAAAAGATCATCAGGTGACCTTCAAAATGTATTAAAAATAATTTTCCGTTTGTAAATTGTCCGCACTGAAGAAATGGATTGGAACAGACAGACAGCGTTTAGCACTTACCTGAACTCCCTCTCGCACCTTTTCAGAGTTCCGAGTGATTTGTTGCCTTTCTGCGCCAGCCAGACGCAGAAAGGATGTGCCTGTCTGCATGTACAGCTACAGGCGTTTAATAACCAGCCTTCAGGGAACTTGCCAAACCTGGGAAAGAGGGCTCACCTTATTTTGTCTTGCTTTATTTTTTTAATTTCGTGGTAGTCTTGACTCTGCAGAAGAGCTGAATGGGACTGTCTGTTAGGACCCTGGGGGTAGTAATGAGTCTTAATGGCCCTGACTGGTGTTAGCTGGGGACTCCCCACACACCCATGGGTCCAGGAGCCCCATTTCAGCTCAGCCTAGGTCAGTCAGTCCTCCCTCACCATCACCAAACCCTCAACAGATCACTTGTCCTTCTTCCACTCCTTAATTTTTTCAATTTTTTTGCTTTTAGAAGATGTGTCTATGACTCCTTTCCTTGTGCAGTGATCGATGGCATCTGAGTCTTGCTGGGAAAACAGGTTATACTAAAGGCATGGCAAATTCCCTCCATCTTCAGTTGACCCTCACTATGTAAAACTTACTTGGCTTGCTCACAACTACATTATGAAGCCACATTAAATATTTTGCAAAGCTTCTTTATAGCTCTTGATAAGGAGTGTGTTACTTGGACTAGATGATTGTTGTAGTCCCTTCCAACTGAAATATTCTATTCTGTTCTACTCTATTTAAGGGCTATACCTTTGTACAGTTGGATTTTGCAAGATTCAAATTTTCAAGGTAAGGAGGAGAACCAGAAAGAGCACTTAAGAATCATGGCATTTAGCATGGAAGTTATAAATATATTTGGCTTTTTTTTCTGTCTATAAGCATTCGTTTCTTTAGCACTTGAAGAGGGTTGCATAGCTTGATTTTTTATAACCATGGCTAACTTAATGTGAGGAGGGGAAGGGCATGGCCAAGGAAAGAAGTGCATTTGCCTGTAGTGACACGGAGAGACCTAGAGAGTACAGCAGAAGGACAAGGCCTATAGTCACCTGTTAGTTTCATCCAGGTATATCCAGAGAGTGCTAGAGAGTAGAAAAGGGAATAAGAAGAGTATGTATGAGTTATACCTTGGTAGCTCTGGCTGTAATTGCTCACCAGAGACAAAATTGTTGCTGGCGCATTGTCCATTAAAACGCTTATACACTATTCATGCACTAGTGAGGTATTTAATACAGTCTTCCTCTCATATGGGTTTGAGTTTTGTTGCTTCTCTTCCTGCCTGCTAAATATCTCAACATGTAGATATTGTTATTGATTTCTCATTTCCTAATAATTTGGATCGTTATATCTTTTTTCAGTTATAAAACAAATCCTACTGCATGCATTATTTTTATAATCAGCTTTAGTTATGTTTTCAGGTACTTGTAGTCAGCACTGGCAACAGATATTCTGGGATCGGCATTTTTGTAGATGAGGTTTCTGTACCAATACTTGTAGGATGTCATTAAAGGGTTACAAATAGAGTTTGGCTGCAAAGAATTTGTTTAGTGAAGCAATGCAGAGCTTAGTACAGCCCATCAGTGCTGTTTGGCATATACAGAAGTGAATGCACGTATTGAAGACTCTTGGAGGGCATGAACTGTGACCTGAAAACATTGTTATTGTTTAAATATACCTCTTTGCATCTTTATTTTAAAAAGCAAAACTGAACTGGGGAATGTTTCTCTTGAGCATAGCTGGAGAATAGATTGGAGGATTCAGAGCATGTGAAATCCGTTCCTAGAGTGTATCGATAAATACACTGTTCTTTCTCAGTGTTCTTAAATGGACCATATTGAAAGACTGGACCAACAAAATCCTACATTTTATGCAGGCAGAATAGGTAATTGCACTCTGCAATGCCTGTTTAAGGGCACAGGTACCCATTTTGCAAATACTAATGAGCCTATACAAATGCTGGGTGCAAGGAAAAAAAAAAACACCATCCTTTGAAAATTTATCCCTTTAGACCAACTTCTGTCCTTGAATATGCACGCAGAATTCCTATTGACTTTGATGGGCTGTGCATGAATACATTTGACAGAAGAATTTCATCCTTAGAATTCCCTGTCTTTTCTGCAGCTTCCTGCTTGGCTCTTAGTTAAGTTTTTATTCTCTCTTGGTTTAGCTAATCAAAATATTCCTACATTGCTGCATTAAAAGGAATTTTCTTGGGAATATTTACTGCTTAATTTAAAATTATTATTCTTGAAAATCATTTAAATGAGATGCTTACCATAATAAAATAAATCGGTTTATATTATAAACTGTGTATTCAGCAGATAGCTGATACAATAGCTTTAGAAACTATGCCATGTATAGTTACAACTGAAAGGAACATTTTGTTTTTCAGAACACAGACGTGGAGCATAGATAGTCTGCCTAAAATCTCTAACAATAATCAGGAGCCCCATATATTTATTTGGGCATCAACCTTTTATCTTTGTTGACCACTGGATCTGTATGTTAGACTCAGCTAATGAGAAATAGCCCGATGCTTGAGTGAAACAAATCAGCCGGAGCCGGGCGGTAGACTAAAAGAGATCGGTATTTTTTTTAAACCACTGACTCCCGCTGGTGTGATTTGATGCTACCCCACCTCCAGCAAGGCTTGAGATCTTGTTAGACTTGTTCAATTTGATGAACATTTCAATCAACTGCTGCCCTGCCACTGCCAGTTTCAGTGCCTATCTCAAACCATCTTTCTTACTTTGTGAGGTGGCCAGATAAGTGTGTTGGCCAGTTCTTCTCTTCTATTAAGAGTATAACGGGGTAAGCAGAGGACTTCCCTATGACAGATTAGGCTGTGAAGGTATTGTCTTGTGTTAATTTTCATCTCACTGTGTGAGATGAGCTAATCTTATTTTGCAAAGATGACCGTTTCTAATCACCAATCTCTAAGGCAAATCATTTAAACTCATAAAATTAGAGGACCTTTAACACAAAAAATATTTTGCCATCAGTCCTGCCTCCCCTTTCAGCGTGAGGAGAGGAAAAAAGGAAAGGAGATGTTTCCCATCCCAATTTCAGCTAATATTTTAATATTTCCATCAAAGAGTTAAATTTTTGCCCATCCAGGCTGACTCATAAAAACAGCCCTTGCCTTGCTTTCTACTTTCCTGCTCACTGGTAAACTTTTCTTTTAACTTCACCTTTTCCTATTTCTCTCTTGTCTTTTCTTGCTAAAACTTACCTCTGCTCTCAAATGTAGGCAACCATGAAAATTTCAGATGACATTGCCAAGTCCTTGGCTTTTTCAGTACCTGTTAGTCAGTAACATCAGTTTTGCCTATCGCCTGTGAGAGGTGGCACGTCTGCAAGTGGTCTGCTTTTTCCCCCATATATGAAGCCAGATCTGAGTGCTCAGAATAGAATCCAGATGTCCTTGGTATGAAAGTTTAATGTAGGAGGGAAGTCCCATTCCATGGCATCTTCCTTCCCATTTAGGTAAATGGCAAATTTCCTATAGATGTCAGTGGTGCCTGTTTTCTGTAATAATATCTTTAACATTGGAATGAATATTCATGTGTCTGTATGCTTTTCAGAATGTTTATGTTTGAACAGCTTGTAAACGGTTCCTTTGACACAAGCCTGTTTCTGATCGGAGTATTAAGAAAGCAGATTGTTTAAATGCGTCAATTATGATAAGTCAATCAAAAAAATTCTGGGCCATACAGCAAATATGGAAATGCCTCATTTATTTGCTGATGTCAGATTTTTAGGGGATACCAACACTATATTGTTTCTATCATTACAAAGCCTCAACTGGGAATAATCAGAGTGTCTCACTCTATGACAATTTTTGGAAAGCAGCTTGTGATTGACTATTTAATGAAGCAGAAAGTGGAGTTAGGTTTGCATTATAGAAGAATACTGAAATGAAATGAAATGTCATACTCAAAAGGAAAAAATCCTAACTTTCTACCTCCTCTTCTTCAGATGTCTTCATTTAAATGCAAATAGCAGCTTCATCCACAATGAAATAAAAAAAAGCCTCTTTTTTTCCCTGGGTAACAATAATGAGGGTAAATTTAAGTCATTTCATTTTTATAATAAGATAGTCCTTTTCAATGCTCATGGTAATATTATGATAAAGGTTGATTTTTAAATTATTATTTTTGGATAAGGGAATGGATTTTTGGCTTTCGTAGAAGCAGGAATTCTGGATTCACTGTAACTCCGCCCAGATGCTGCTCCTGGGGTCAGTAAGTTCAAGGATCTGATCTAGATTCTATTGAGCCCAGTGGGCAGATACTCCATAATATTATCTGCAACTAAATCTTGTCCCACCTACACTTTTTCGGGTTGATGAAAATGATGGTATGGTACTTGTGGGATTTCTCCGTGGTATTTGTACATGAGTGGATTTCATCAGCCCAAGACTTGTTGCACTTATCTAATTTATTGACTTTAGCGACAGTAGAGAAGATGACAATACGTCAAGATAACTATGAGGTTCTTGAACAAGTGTTCTGGTTTATCATATACTTTCACTCAACATCTCACTGATTCTGGCCCAGGCTGTACTAAGGATGTCCAATTGCTGCTGGTGTGGATAAAAGAAAATGAATTTGTCCGCTATATTTTCTGACACTAAAATTCTGTGAATATATGTTCTTTGTAACACTGATAGGGAGTGTGCATGTCTGTTTATATGCGAAGGTGCAGTGATTATAGATCTGATAAACTGCAGTAACGCTTAGCTGTTAGCATGAGCATTTGATAATTTTATCTGTCAGTTCTCCTTGAAACATGTTACCCAAATCTTATTACATCTTTCTAAACTATGAGCAGCTTCAAAGTGCTACTTTCCTTTAAAAAAAACCAAGACACAAACGTTTCTCTTTCTCTAGTATCTCAATGGAGTGAAGTCCAGGATAGATAATATGCAGTGCTGGAAAGAATTTAGAGCTTCTTGATAGAGGAATATGAATTTTATACAACAGCTTAATATTCAGAACTCAAAATCTTTCTGTTTAGCCGTGGAAGGTCCAAAGGCAATAGGATGTCATAGCATATAGGTATACAGCAAGATCTTTCCAGCAGTCCAGCAATCAAAACGTACTTCTATTAATGTATCCTTTGTTTATCAAAAATCGAATTATTAATGTAACTATTAATAGCTATCAGAACACTTGTTGATACAGCTACTGAAAAAGAATGGGGTCCCTACTTATTTCAAGTGATTGACCAGACTTGACCCATATGCCCCTGGTGGTTTGAGGGTATTTTTCATCTAAGAATAAGCAAACACCAGCCTTTCAGCCACATACAGATCTAATAGAAACGAGTGGGAAGATTTTGAAATTGGCAGAGACCTCTTTCTGTAATTGGTGTTATGACTATTGGTAGTATTAGTTCTATTAGTGCTATTACTATCAGCTATACTTACAGTGTTTACTCGGTTATATCAAGCCTTTGTTCCACTTTGAATACATGTCTTCAAGGATATTTCATGTTCATGTCAGTAATCCTTTACTGCTTCTTCAGATAGTTGTTTGAGTTCTCTGCCGTGCATTTTGAAGTCCCTCTAAGCACAGCAAGAGGGCAATAACACGTATTATATTCAAGATGGTCATTGCAGTATACCATAGGTATATATTACCTGCATTTTGCTTTTCTTTCTATTGCATATTTTTACATTGTTAGACTTTAATTAGCACACTAAATACATAGTTTCCCTTTATGAAGCCAGAAGG
>NW_009185705.1:0-17851 GCF_000690835.1 Fulmarus glacialis | reverse complement strand
AATGATCGGTTCAATTACCCTCCTACTAATGGATAAAACATAATTAACATTGTCTTGAGGCTAATTTTCATTTAGGCTGCCATTCTCCGTAAGCTGAACATCATTCTCTGGAAAAAGTCAATGTGTCACTTTTATTAGCCCAGTTTGCACTTTAACACCGAGAAAATTAATTCAAGATACATTAATGTACTTCAAATACAATGAAATAATCTGATGACAGAAGATAACTCTAACGTGTCCTTTGTGAAGTCGTGCAGTTTGGTTGTGGGTGTGCTTGATAAATGGGATTGTATTTACGTATGTGCACTTTGTGAAAAGGACAGAATGTAAAAAGCATTTCCAAGCCAGCTGCTGTTCAGAAACTTGCCAAGGTTTACATCCTTTCACATGTGAACAGTAGCCAGAAAACCTTTTTTAGGTGGACTGTCTTTCCATCAGCTATGTTATCTTCAAAGGCTACAGCTGTGCAATTGTATCTAAGTTTTTACGCCTGAAAAATATTGACAATATCTGTGTTCTATCTTTGTAGCACAATTGCAGAATCATTTGGAATAGATTTTGGGGCATATTTTAGTGCTTTAGAAGCCCATAAGGAAAACCACTTCAGAAATACAGGCAGTGTACCAGATCCTTACATGATTTTTTTCTACTCTGTATGTTTTTAAATATCTAGTCTATGCTGACATGCGAGAGACAGCTGGGACTTCTCTGCTTTCACACTGGGATTTTACAGTCAGGTGCTTGTTAGGAAACATTTCCCCACATTTAGTTTACATTTTTCATTGCCCACTTTAATCCCAAAGCTCCTAGTTATAGTCCTTTCTGGGCCCCTAAACAATATCTCTTTTCCTCCCCTTTGTTTGGGTCTAGCACTAAGAGACTAGTTCCCTGCTATGGAAAATGCTATGATGTAAATAAGAAATACATATCCGTTGAATTACTGTTACAGATTCTTTCTAGCAACTATTCTGATTGCTGCTGCTGTTGACAGTGGTTCACCCACATCCTGAGCTAGTTGTTGAGCTATTATGTTTCACCATAAATGGTATTACAGTGAGATAATGAACCCCCCTTCACCTTCAATCAATCCACCCCAAGAACACACTCCCAAAACAAAGAGTGACATAGCAGACCTCCGAAATCTTCATCTTTTCCAGAAGTGACTCCTTGATGCTTGATTTTTTTGTTCTGATTGCAAAAGTAACAATCTGACCCTGAAGCATGTATGTGGAAGTCAAATGTTTTGCTATTGTTTTTCCATTCTTATATATACCCCATGGACAATCCTTTAGCACCTGCAAATCTGAAACAATAATAACCATGGTGATGAAGAGAGACTGTGGTGTGATTATAGTTTTGCTTTGCCCTCTATTGGGAGCACCTTTTTATAGCAGTAACCTCTCTGTGTAACACTGTAAAAATAAGTGGGATAGGATGAAGGCAGGTGTGCAGAGGGAGATAAACTCAAATAGTACTATATTATGACAGCAAAATCTACTGGTTCTTATAGAAAAACATGCCTTTAGAAGAGAGCAGACATTTCCACAATGAAAAGCTCAGCAATTTTACTTTAGTTTCCACCAGAGACTGCAGAAGCAGGAGTGAGGAGTGTCAGGCAGCTGCCCCAAATGGTCACCTTCCCCAGCCCTCTGCTTCTGCAGAGCTGAGTGCCCCCACTACGGGAATTATTCTAGCCCTATGGAAAATGAGCAATTTTGGGGTTTTGCCATTCTTTTAGGTACCCAAGAGCAGGGTTTGGCACTAGATTCTGCAGAATATGGATGAAACCAGTTCAGTATTCAGAATGAACTTACAACGTGCCTTTGGTTTTGGCATTTAGGAATAGTTCTGCATCCATCACCTGCCTCTAGGGTGAGAAAACCAAAAAAAAAATCACAGAGCTATCATGAATGTAAAAATATGTATTACTGATAAACTTTTCCTTCTCAACATACTTTCAAGTCCATTTTGCCTTGGATAATTATCCCGGTGAACAAAGCTTGGAATCTCCAGGATGAGTTAACTTTAATTCAGGCCAAGCGATCAGTCTGGGACCAGCTGATTGCCTGCTGTAATCAACCAAGGGTCTGAGTGCAGGTTGCTTTAGATAACAGTGAGCTGCAGATAGGTCATCACAGGTTAATCAGTGCAACAATGATTAATAGTTGAATTAAATGTGAAAAGGCCAAGAAGGGTATATCTAATGCAATGCTTTTCTTCAGTTGCCTCCTTCTCAGGCTGTGTAGGAGCATGCATGCCTAAGTGGTTTTGTCCTTTCAGTGTGGTCCCTACCATGGTTAAGGGTAGCATCTTCAGTGGCTTGGGTAGTGGTAGGTAGAGCTATGGGAGCCAGCCAGATTAATCCAGTCTTTCCGGTGACGTACGTATCAATTTGGAAATCTGCCTTTCTCAGTATAGAGTGGACGTGTTTGTGTCAAAGTCATGTTGCAGGGTGTAAACGCTCAGCAATTGACCCAGGGAATGGAGAGCACTTCACTGCCTGTCCCAGCTCTGCTGTAAAGCCTATTGAACTCATTTGAGAATGAGTGAAAACCTTTCTGAGGATCCACTAGGCTGAGGAGTCGGAGTGAGGGCTGGACTCTAATGCAGCTGAGAAAAAAGGATAGGAAAAAAAGGCAAATTAAGATCTACTTGTTTCAGAAGAGCAGTGGATTATGGCACTAGCCTATCACTAGCACGAACAGCTAGGGAGAAATGTGTATATGAAGACAAGATCCTGCCTGGATTCAGGTGGAATCCATAGGTAAACACCCAAGGAACCAGTAGGTGAGAAAAAGAAGAACACCTGGTAATGGACATTGTAAATCACTCCCAAGTAGAAGACAGGTATCAAATCCTGTTCTCTGCAGTAGTGTAATGGAGGAGAGGGAATCTCTCTGGCCGGTTTCACTGTGTGGAAGTAAAATTTGTAGGGTAAGGAACAGGGAAACATTACGGACACATACAGTTGTGTCTCCATCTGGTTCCCAGCTCGAGCCTTTGAAATTGGCTCCTGCACCACGAGGTGCCTTCCTGGGAGTGGTGGAAGAGTAACTCTCAGACTTGCTGCCATCCAAACAAGTGAGCCATAAAGTGTAACTTCTTAATTAAATTTTGGCAAAAAGCACAATAGCAACTAGGTATGTGGCATAGAATAAAGCTTTAACACAGCTGCTTTATTTCAGCAAATTTTCAGTGGATCTAGCTGTATAGGCTGAGCATGTGTTTTACTGAATTAGGCCCAAATGCATGAAATCTATGAAGAAAAAGAGCAAAAGCACATAACTCCAGAGATAAGACACAGTTTGCACCAAAGCAACAGATTTCTTCCTCTTTTCTGAATTTGAATGTAGTTAGAAAAAGAAATATGTTCAAAAAAATCCAATCATTATGGCATTAAATATATATATATACATGTTAGTAACAAGGTTGTAAGAGGCCTGGATGATAAAGTTAACATGAAAAGACACTTTTTTCTGTAATGGACAGCCTGGTCCTGTGTACAGATTGTGTTAAAAAACAGTTTCAAAAGACACGTTGCTGCTCAGGATTTAATCTCAGAATGCTCAGCCCACCTGCCCATTATTGCTCTCATTAAATCAGTGTGCCCAGTCTCAGCATATTTAAGGGTCTGTCAGCATTTCCATTTAATAACCATCACATTTAATACATTGGCCTCTTTCTTTGTATTGCACAGAGGTTATCAGTATGCTGTGGACACTATCATATTTTACAATATATTTAAGAAACAACAGGATTTAAATTTGATTGAACAGTTTTGACTGAGATGCTGGATTAGCATTTCAAATACTTTTTTGTGCTAACCTCTTGGGTAAGCCCTAATTATGTAAAAGTAAAACGCTTTAGAAATAGATGACATCGCTAATTGAAACAGTCACAAATGAAAAAATAATGTACATGCTGCAAGTTAACCAAAACAATTTGGTTGTCTATAGGGACCGTTACAGCAATCAGAGGTAGATTAACTATGGGGAGGAGCAGGGGGCATCAAGGAGTCTGTAGCAACATATACTAACTAGGATCCAAAACACATTTGTTACAAAATGTGGATGGACTACTCAGTCTTTCTGTTTTCTGATGTTGTGTATTATTATTGTACGTTATGGGCATGCTACATAATTTCATAATTGTATTCCTAGAAAATTACATTCTATTTTCATCTTAAAAAAAAAAAAGAAAAAAAAAAAAGAGGACGGTAAGAATCAAAAGAAATTTAATATCTTTGAACACCAAAATTCTGCTTGGTACTTTCAAGAAGCTGAATTATTCTGAAACAGCCCTTCAAGCAGGAGTTTGAAAATTATCTGTTAAGTGGGCAGAGTAGTGCCCCAGACTAGTTCTATGTCAGCTTCAGGACTGCTCTGTTCATCCCACTTTGCAGTGGGATGCATTACTGGTTAGGTATGGATCTCCATAATCACTGAGGCACCAATAAAGTGTCTGAAAATCTCACCCTCAGTTTCTTCCTCCTTTCTTTTTTTCCAATAAACATACAGGTCACAGTGGTTTTGGACATCTCTCTTAAACTGCAGCTTGAATACAAAACATAGTTCATAATTCCTGCATTACCTGGGAGCCAGAGCCATGAGGTAGCCATTTGAATACAGTCTGAAGTCTGCATTCACGTGAGCTGGAAGGTTTCCTCGCTCTAACTGTGATCTCCTTAAAGGTTTTTTCTTGATTCAAGAGGAAAATGTGACCAGGACTGACGAGGGAAATCATAATGCTTATTCCACCCCAGGAGCACTCAGAAGTTTCACTAATTATGGTTTGTAAGACTGCTAAACAAACGGTGCTGAATGAGCCCTATTTTGGCTCTGTGCTAAGCAAACTGCCACAGGGATCACAGCTAAAATGACAACTGATGGATTCAGCAGCTTACAGCAGCTACAGCCAGGGGGTTGTCTGGGGAGGACAGTACAGCCCTCAGCAGGGGATTCAGCCAGCCCCAGCTCCTGCTGCTCTCAATGTACAAAGCAGAGGGGTGACGAAATCTTATATCCAAAGGATCGTTCTGGCCAAGCTCCAATTTATTAATTTCTTTCCCACTATATAGACATCCTCTTCAGGACCTTTTTGCCCACTTCTTAACCTGTGCTCTGCTTTGGCTCTGTAGGTGCGCTATTTCAAGCATGAGCCAAAGTAGAGCCAGGAGCTTTAGTACCGGATTCCCTCCGGTTCAAAACACCTTTCCACCAAGTAGCAAGCCACCATTGACATCTCTGTATTTCAGAACTGAAGTTGTATTCTTCACAGTATTTTGGCTAGTAGGAATCGGTCAGAGATAAGAAAAAAAAAAATGTTATGGGCTGTACTATTGAATTCTGTCCATCCTAATGCAGTTTCAGAGCAAATCCCTCCATGTCATGTAAGTAGAACATTAAAGGAAACAGCACTAAGATGATGCTGTAAAATGTGCTTTAATACCACTATCATTTATTATGTTCATGTTGTATCTTTCATAATAATAATAAATTTGAAAGCAAATGTTTATGCAACATAAACCTAGCTTAAGGCAGACTTTAGAGTTTGGAAAGCTCCAAATGCTGTTCAGAATCTCTCACAGGCACTTAAACTTAAATTCTCAGCATAGGACTTTTTTCAGTGAAATCTCTTCCTTTTCCTCCATTTCCTCTCGCTGGTGACAATCCTTCCCTGAGGTAGATGAGAGATGGATATTTTTATGACTCGAAGCTTTGCTCTTTGACCTCTCTGAAAGCCTTAGGTTCTACCCATAAATCCCAAAGTACCCAGCAGCCTTCAGTCTGATGTCTCTCAGGAAGTCTGAGTGGAGTTTTGGTGGCTTTGCTTTAATAGGCTGTATCTGTTGAAGGCTTTAATAGTGCTCTGTCTGCTCAGCAGTGCCTGCATTGCTACCAGATGGACACTCCCAGGGCCTCAGATGGTGGGAGCCTTTTATAATACAGATTGCATTTGGCCAGAAGGAGAAAAATATGAAAGAGCCTCTTAATATCACTACAGGGATGTGTCTTTCTCATTTTGGTTTCCCCTTTGTTGTGCATGCTGGAGCCATTTCTGTTTCTTTGCTTCTGTCGCTCCAAACTGAGCTCTAAAGTTGGTGCCTTTCTCACTATCCAAAGCCATAATCTGTCACCCCACTGAGGTGTCTTTACTGTTGAATTTTGAGGGCAGACTGTGAGAGGGCAGTTGGATATCAGAGGAAGACACTGCACTAGGCATGAGGGAAGCTTAGGTGCTGAGACACCTGAGACAGGTTTCAAGCTCCTGTTGAATTCAAAGAGGTTGAATACTGCAGGTTCAGGAAAGGAGACCTTATTCTCCCTTGCCATCACTACAAGGTGAGCCAAGTCCTCCACCCAGTTGTCCAATCTACCGGTGTAGTAGATGCCACCTTCTGAGCCTGACCTATACATGACATAAGTCTGTTGGTGCTGGTGTTAGAGAACATGGCTGTAGTTTTAGTGTAGGAGATCTATAGTTTGGTAGCAATTTTGTTGCTTATTGTAGTGACCCTCACACACGTTCCTGCCAGTTTAGGAAATAACTGAAAGCAAAGTTCATCCCAGAATACATTGCAATTGGAGAGTATAAAAAAATTCTATGCCCAGTTGATCCATTTGTTGTATTCACAATACTCTGGTCCTTATTCTGGCAAGGCAGCCTACCTAGCAAGACATGACTGGTAGGAGTTTTTCCTGAAAATATCCTGTGAATCAGGGCTACAATCTGCAGAGCACTTTGGGTTAGAAAGGAGCTGTATAAATTTAAAAATTCATGTGCTGCTTCCAGCTCCCACTTGACTTCCTGTGGCTTCAGCAAGATTCTTCTGATGTTGGAGAGAAGTGAAGACAGAGAAGTTTCACATGTCAAATATTTGAGCCCTGATGCTGAAAGAATATGTCACCATGAAGCTATATTGACACTTAGCAAAACCCCTGTCTCTCCCATATCAAGTCTTATTCAGCTGAATGGCAATGGATTATATTTTGTATAATGAGGCATGATCTATCCTAAGTATTTAGCATAATGGAAGAAGAATAAATCATTCTGGAGTTGTCAACATAAGACTCAGATGCTTTACATTAGGTAAATAAACAGTGCCTCATTATAGTCAGGAGTTTGTGTGAAATCAGGAGGCAGGAATTGTATTACTGTGTTTCCAATGGTTGATAATTATTTTAAAGCACTGGAGTGAATAGGTTGTAATTCATTTGTACCTCCCTTTTGTCTGCTGTTGAAGAAGACTTGAGGAATAGCCATGCTTGTAAGCACTGCTGTGTGCCTGGCACTGATAAATGTATCAAACTCTAGCATGACTTTATCTAGGGAACAGATTTTGATAGCTTGCTAGGATTTAGGTCATTGGATAATTCAGTGCAAACTGCAAATCTTAATGCTATTGACAAAAGACAGAGCACAAATAGGCAGCACTTTCTATAAATCCCAGACCTGTAAGTAGCTCTCTTTTCACAGATTTATAGTAAATGTCCTTGAAAGCTATCCAAAAAAATGAACACCCTGGGTCTAGATTGACAGGTTGGCTTTTCAGATTCATTGCATCCATGTTTGCCCTGTAAGGCATGTTGTAAAAGACCTGCTCTATAATGGAATGTGAATCCGTGCAGAATACAAACTTGCTAGGATTCAGAACCTCCTACAGCGTACAAGGAAAACTCCTCTGAAATTGCTAGGATCACATGTCTACCAGACTAATTTATCTGGGACTTGAGTAACTTCCTCCTACTCACCTCTTTGAATGTTAAAATACTGAAGTGAGAGATTGAGATGCACCTCAGAAACCCAGGAGACTGGTTGGTTTGTGTGGGGAAAAGACAGGAGACAAAGAAATTGGGAATGTCAAAAAGAAAGTGTAACATTAGGTGAAAGGATACATACTCTTCTGATACATACTTTGGTTTTGTTTAGCTTTAATTAAAAAAAAAAAGGGGGGGAGGGGGAACTGTCCTTCAAACAATGATAAACCAGCAGTGTCTGTCTTCTGGATAGTCACTTCCTGAGCCTTTCTTTCAGAGGCTGGTCATCTTTTCCATGCTAGGAATTAATTTTAAATAACATATATGATTTCAAAGTTTCTTTCCTTTTCTTTTTTAGAAATTCAGGTCTAGTCTAGCTTGAAACACTCTATGACAATAGAGAAGTAACATATGTCACACCTAAAAAGAGAGTGGAGACTGAGTGACAGACAGTGGTTGTGCTCAGATTAATCTAAATCCTGGTTTCTGGCATGCTTTAGTTAACACTCATTTAATTCAACTGTGTAACATAGGGGAAAAAAGTCTTTGTCAACCTCAGCACCCTGCTCCACCAGCTGTAAAATTTCACAACACAGACATTATGTGTTTTGTCACTAAAACACATCCCTTGGGGTTTAGTGCCATTTTAATGAAAATCAAGAGGATGAATACCTTTGTATGACTTCTGGAGATAGGATTTAAGACCTGTGGATTTGTAAAACAAGTTCTACTCATTAATCTAAAGTCTTAGATCTCTTACTTTAGCAGAGGTAGAAGACGATACACATGCAGAAAAACACCCTTAGTGTGCGTTATCACTGGGGAAATTCAGAATTGGGCCTGTGTTTCTTTTGGAATTAATGAATTTTTGGGTGCATCAGGGATTATTTACTGCTATCCTCCCCAAAATAGGGAGCTCTGAAAATTCTACTCTACCAGTTCAGAAAGCCCAAACTGGGAATCTTAACTTTAAAACGGGACTCTGAACAAAGGTGAGAAAGCACGTATGAGGGCTGTCACGTTTTTTAGCACTCAGAGCAGCATCTGGGATAGAAACACAGTGAGCCAAGCACATCTTCAGGTACAGTCTGCTGGCTTGAGAGTCTGTAGGTTTTCTCCAACAGTAGCCGTCAAACAAGACCAGCAAAGCATCCCTTCTGCCTCTTGTTCCAACATTACTTAAAAGGCACTGCTTTCAGGCAAATGCACTGAAGACTTTTCTTTAAAACATGTTAAAATAATAACATATGTTTTTAAAAAATGCCAAAATGCCAGGACTTTAAAATTATTGTCAAAGAGAGTAACAATAATTTACACTGTGAAATAGTGAATCCATTTGCAAAAGAGAGCAGCAAAGAACTGCTCTCTTAAGTTTTCAAGTAACTTTTAGCCGTAACTTTGTGTTCAATCCCAGCAGTTACACATCTGTGGTATTATAGGAATTGCTCTAATATTTTGACAGATGGGGAAAACTGGGGATGTAAGTACCAGTATTAATCATTCTGTCAGAATTAAAATCGATTCCTGTATATTTTCTGCTTATTCTGTGATAGTGGAAAAGTTACCTGACTTGAGATGCATATTTCAGAGCTGTTCATTTCACAGGAAAAAATCAGAATACAACTAGCAGAAGTGCAATGTATATATCGTCTGTAATAGCTGTGCTCCTTGTGATCAAAGGCAGAACTTCTCAATATGTGATTACATAGTATCATGATACTATGATCGAGCTGGCAAGAATCTCATCGGATCTGCATAGGCAGGGTGATGACAGGGTGTTTATAGAAATTGATAGTGTGACCTTAAATTTTTACGTTTTTACCATGAGTATACTTGCCTTTTTCTTCTTCAAATGCTGTCATTTCATTTCCTGAGATTCTTTAATTCTTCGTTAGTCATCATTTGCTTGGAGCTTGAAGGCAGAGTTCAGGTGTCACCTTAGTCAGGTGTAACTATGGTAACAAGGCAAGAATTATGATTTGTGGTCTTCCAATGCACATTTTGCCTAGGGTTAATAATGATCCCGGTGTTGGCAGCACTTAATTATCCCCAAGCAATTACAGAAGGAATTGAAGGAAAATGAAGGAAGATGAATGAGAATATTGATATTGATAATTCTGGACATCGGAGACCAGCTAGGAAGGAAATTAAGTTCTCCTGTGATACACGGGAAAAGCAGAAGTTCAAATTCCACTCTCAGTCTTCTTTTCTGAAGATCAAAGATGGACAGGACATGGCCTGGCCTTGTTTCCCTGCAAGGGTCGTATTTCAGCCTCCTTAGACCCCTTGTCTAGCAAAGGGAAGAGCTGGGCAATCATGAACCTAGTTTGGAGGTGGAGATGTGCTGGGCTGGTGGTGAGCACTTCAGAGGACGTATCAGTGCTCAGGGGTCTCTTCCTATTTCTCGCAGGCTGCTCTTCTGAGGCAGCTTAAATGGATTTAACTGCTCCCTGGCCATCTTGGTCAGGAATTTCCATCCTATCCCATCCTGTCTGGTGGCTCAGCACTCATTAGACCCAAAGCTGAGCATTTCAGCTAAGTCAGCAGAAAACTAACCCGATAAAATGTACTTAACTGTCTGCTGGCTTAGCAGGACCAAATGGTCAGCACGGGGGCTGAGAAGCAGGAGAGGGGGAGGGCTGTGGCAGCCAGCATTTGCATTCGTCGGGGAAGGTGTGTTGTGTTCCTATTTCACAGTCGAGTAACATAAAACTCTGACCCTGCTAGCTTCTACAGGAGAGAGCGCTCCCAGGCTTCAGCCCTGCCTGTTCACTGCCATCCGTCCTTGGCTCATGTTCCTCCCTTTTCCAGCAGAGATATCAGATTCATGATTTCTTGTCTAAATCACAAACCACGAGGTTTTAATCGCCCCCATCCTCTGAACTGCCATGGACCTGATGACATATTCTTAGTGTGCTGGGGCTGGAGTCATGAACAAAATGCCCCATCTAACCTCTAGCATGACGCTGCTCTAACTACAACTGTCACTTTTGCACGTTGCAGCACATGGAAATGTTTTGTGAGATTCATTCCACTTGCAAGGATGCAAAGCTCAGCTCCAGCATTCATCATGGCCAGCTTTCAGAGACGTCCATTTCCGATATGAACATCCCCTCCTCTTTGAACAGCGCACTCTGAGAGAACGTTAAATATACTGCACCTAGAACTGATACAAAGTTCTGTAGGATGTTACCAGTATTAGTAGACTTAAAATGCTTTGTCCTTCTGACTTAATTAGAAATAGATTACATCAGTTCATTGTAAATGAGCTTCTGACACTGATCTTTGCTTTCACTTTGGTCTGGGTAGGTAGCTTTGCAAGCCACCTTTTGTCTAAAGCTGCTGCATGTCTACTTGTAGTCTTTAGCAATCACAGATACATCTGTTCCTACTTAAAGTCTCTGCACACCACCCACACATGGCATGAAAAAGACCAGGTGATGATGTGAATATAAATTAAATTGTATTTTAAGTATTACTTCTCTGATTGCAATTTCTGGTCCTCCTGATGAAGTGGTCTGTCTGTTTTGTTTGTGTTATCAATGGAAATGCTTTGAAAATTGCTCTGGTGCTGAGGAGAGCAGGAGGAAAACATTGCTTTATGGTAAGCATTTTGAAAGAATGTTTACACCCAGAGCATCAAATTAATTTCCCCAAAGAACAGGCTGAGTTGATCAAAACCAAAAATAATAATTGGTTTTGCACGTATTTGAATACAAATAATTTCATTTCAAAATGTCTGTTAAATGCAGCAGCTCATGGTTATTTCCATATTTCCTCAAGCACAACATAATTATTTTCTTAGGCTCTATTTTCTTGTTTTTGTTAACCATGGAATAAGTTGTAGCATCCTTTTCTCTGGGATGCAGGCAGGTGCAGAGGCAGCTCAGTGACTGGGCAGGATCAGGGCACAGCTTGAGACCTCATGTTCCCGATCTTAGTTCATTGAGGAGATAGAGCAGCAGCACATTATTCTTGTGTTTTCATTTTTTTAATGTTTTTCTGCAAAGCTTTTGATTCTCAGTTGAACTCCTTTGGGAATCCTAATGGAAAAATAGTTGAAAGCTTCAAAATCTCTAGAAATTCTGCCAGATCTTTATGCATTCTCAGAAACTCTTTAGCATTTGTGAGAATTGACTATCACTATCACCCACATACTTAGTTTTTCTTTTTTTTTTTTTTTTTAGATGTGCCCCATCACAGTAGTTGGTGAATTGCATTACAGTTACCTAACACCCTACAAGGCCAGAGAGTTATGATCCTTTTGCTAAACACAGGGAATTGAGAAGCTTAGTTAGACTTCAGAACTGTTCTTCGGGCCTTTCAGGGCATATGTGGCTGAAGTAGGAGCCAATGTCTGGGTCACCTCTCCTTCCTTTGGTTACACGCTTGATTCCTTAAACTTGTTTGAATCTCATCTGTAAAAGAGGTGGTGTCGTAAACAGCAAAATAGACTGGAAAATCCCAGCACATGACATCGATTACAAAAAGTGAATTCATCCTCCCTAAAATCAAAATCTATACCATTTAATGTAATTCAGGCAAAAAAACTTCAGTATAATCCCAGTCCTCTGAAAAGCCTAACAATTAGTATGGAAAACCTTCCAAATTAAGTAGAGCTGAATATAATGAATGCAAAAGATGAGGTGCCAGTTGGGTGCTTTTGCTCTGTACAGTTGGCATTTAGCTAGCAGGTCAAACAGGAGAGTGTCCAATACTTTAAGACTAACCTTTGTAAAAATGTTAGGTACTGAAAAAAACATTTAATTTGATTATAGGTAGCTTTACCAACCTTTTCCAGTAAGCCACACGCTAATTAATAGGAGATTTTATATCTTTTGGAGTCAAAACAGGTATGTATACAGGCTAAAAATAGCAAACGCTTGAAAGACAGCTTTAGGGATTTTGTAGGGGCTGTTTAGGTTCTGGCTGGAAGGATGGCAGCCTGTCTGAGAGCAGCGTTTGTTGGGTGGTGTCAGACCCATCTGTGTTGGAGACAGTGACACGTGCCTCCCATGTGAAGCCACTCTGGTCGCGCTGCAATAGTGAAACAAGTTGTCAAATGGCAGATGATCATTCAAGACTCAGTTCGGATCCTCGTTACAGGCCTGTTGTGACTGGGAGCACTGCGGGGTGTGCTTGACCCCCAAGATAAAAGGATGACCCTGATCCTATCCTATCCCCAAGATAAAAGGTCACCCTGCAAGCTGCTCTAGAAATAAGAGTGATGGGTGGGCGAGGTGCTGCAGTCAGGCTGACTGGTGGCTGGAGGAGGAAAATGCACAAAATAAAGGAGACTTCAAGGAATCCCTAAAACATAAAAAGGGTATAGGTTTTAAAAATGCAAAATTTCATCTATTTGTCACAATGTGATAGTTTGTAAAGTGATGCTGGCACTGTGCATTTTACATCTTATGTCTCACCCTTTATCCAAACAACGATTGCAAGGGAGTTTGTAAGTACTGTCATTATCCTCTCTCCATAGGCGAATGTGAATCTAATTACAACAAAGTTAAAGTAGAAAAACTGATGTTTTCAAAGCAAGGATCAAATTCTAATGTGAATGGTTCAAGTGTGACACCTAAATTCATAGCCAGACTCTGAATTATAAGGAGCCTGATCACTGAAAATGCTCAGCACGCAATTCCCAGGCAGCTCACTTGTATTGAATTTTAATGGAGTAAAATCATTTAATTAGGTCTGTAAATATGGATTTAGGTGAATAATGGTACACAAGTTTGAAAATGTTGTGCTTTGGCTTGTCTAGTAGTCTTGCAACAAATCTGTGATGCTGCTACAGCCAGGACAGAGCCTGGTCAAAAAACCATCTGCTCCCGAAGAGACCTAGTCAATAGGTTATTGGTATTTTTTATCATAAATCCTCTTGCAGGAGAGGCTTCTCTCTGGCCAGAGAGAACAAAAATAAAGTCGTCATCCACACATCATTGTATCAGTATCATTCATTATCTCAGCATAATCATAAAGTATTGTAGAGACAGGAATTCCATATTTTCATTAGTCAGGAAGAGGGATGAAGTTCTTGCCCCCAATAAAAGATGAAGCTCTGTGCTTGTCCTAACTTAAACCATGTCACTAGTTTCAGTGAAGTAGCTGAAAATCAGGAGACTAATTACTGAAATGACCAACCAAATTAGTGTCAGGGGAGTCATGTAAGTTAGATGAGGTGATGTGAGAGCAGTAATACTAAGAGAATGGGGTTACTTGGCAGACAGTGGTGTTCAGGATACCGAAGACAGTATTTTTGTAGATGATTATGTAGAATAAATAAGCCTCATATGGAATCTGTTCACACAATTGTGGAAAAGCAGACTTTAAGGTCTGAGCATCAGAGTTCAATTTGACCAGAATCTCTGAACAGAGAGTTGACAGTGTTAACAAAGGTAATATTTGATTTGAATGAGAGACTTTGTACGGTTAATTAAAAATCAAAGACACAGTTATAATAGAAGTAATTATCCAGGAGTATTAAATCAGTTGCAAGTCCAAGCCCATAAAAGAATTAATCAGGAATAATTTAATATTTGATATTGAGGGCTTATATTTTCCACTAACGCCAAAATCCATTCCATTAACCAATACAATTCCTCAAGTCTATCTATAAAATGAGTCCCTGAAAGCAGGACAATAGATGAACAACTCTATGGGAAGAAGTTTTAATTCTGCTTTTAAACTACAGTTACAGTAAATAGAGTACTTTTTCTATCTAGAGAATCACACTGGCTAAGGTCGAAGATTTTTCTGATCCATTTCCCCATGTCCAACAGTGGCTGATAGTGGATGCCATGGGAATGAAATAAGAGCAAAGAAAACTGCTTTCAAGGGTATGTAACTCAGCATGTTTGTGATCTAGAAGTGTGATCTAGCTCTTTCTTCCATTAAATTATTTAATTGCTCTTTAAATTCCAATGAAGGTCAGTCCGTGCAAATATTCCTGTTTTCTGTGGCAATGAATTTCATGATTCAGCTACATTATGTGGAAAAACATTATCTTCTGTTTGTTTTGAGCCCTGCTATCTGATAATTGTCCCCTTTTCTTTTGTGATGCCAGACTATGAATCTCTGGTCTTGGTTCCCTTTCACCAGACCACTGCTCATCCCATGGATCTCTCTTGTGGCCTCTGTCAGTCATCTTTTTTTCTTGCATCACCTTGCAAGAAAGTGATGGGGATGCTGGGGACATAGGGGGAAATTCCTAATGTAGAAAGCAGAAAGGCATGAAAGAGGCATTGAATGATGGGGAGATTGTGGTTACCATCTAACCACTGATAAGTTACCAACTCAGCTCAAACTAGATCTTACTGAAGTCAGTGCAAGCCACCACAGTAACTCTGATTCTTGAAGACAGGCTTTTGTTGAGCAAAACTGTCATTTTGTCAAGGTAGGTCAGGAGCTTTGTGCAGCTTTTGGCCGCAGGGCCCCTAGCTTGTAGTAAATTTTGAACAAACAGGAAAACCTAAGCGAATAAAAGCAAAAGTCAGATTATTTCAGTCCCACGTCTCTGGCGGCACCTTGAAGAAGTACCAAGCTTTTATTGCTGTCATCTAAAGATTTTCTTCTTCTTTTTTAACCCAATAAATAAGCTTGTCGCAAACCAGTACCAAGCCTACTGCAACCGTTTATCAACTTGGCTCCTGCAGGAGCAAATGTCTAGAGGCAGTCTGTATAGCTGGTAACAAGGTGATAAATGGTCACACCAGGCTCAGTGTTGGCATCTGGAGGCAGTTATTTATCAGATCAAGCACTTTATAAACTATCGATAAAAGGCTCCATACCTTCCCCTTCCTTCCTAACTGTAAACTTACCTCTGAACAAGTTATCTGGAAAAAACTCATTCCTCAAGCATACCTTTCTTAACTTTCAAAATTTGGAAAAAAGGGCTAGGACCTTGAGATACTTTTAGTTGCATTTGGTTAAGGTTATGGACTATCATATCACAGTAAGATAGATAATCTGTTAGTCATCAGGTTTACACTCATTAAAATCAGTGAGAATTTTGCTGTTGAAGTCATCAGATACAGTATGAGTCCCAGTCCTTTTTAGATGTCTGACCTTGGAAACAGCCTCCTATGTAGTCATCTAACACCACAAATAACGGCATTTATTATCAGTGTGAGTGTTGCAGCCTAAAACTGTTCAGGTTCACAACTTTGTAATCATTATAGAGTGACTAGTTCTTAATATAGTGCTTTATTCATATGATTTTTTCTTCATATTTAAAATGAGAAGAAGCTGAAGGAAAAAAAGGAAGCTGTTACTCTTGCACTGGCATCAGAAGAATTATTGCATACGGATCTCTCTCTACATCAGATTAGGAAAATACTTCAAATATCCTGGGTACAAAATACGTAATTTGATGTCAAGTCCAGATTTATTTCCTTGAGGACATTGGACGGACACTAACATAAGTTCTCTACCAACCATTCCAGAAGGATTAGACATTGAACAATTGTTGCAGAATGTACAATATAGTCTTAAAGGCATTGAATCTGCAGCATGCATGTTCCCCAGGATATTATTACAAGACTCTTCATGTCTTTTTTCTAATGGCTTTTTGGATTCCCTGCTTTCAGCCTGCCACAACCAGCTTTATAAGTGTCCAACTCTTTTTCTCTGTTATTAATTTTTTTCTATTGTGAAGCATTTTTGATCATTTTTCTGTCTAACTGCTTCTCAAGTTTATTGCTTTTCTGTGGTGCTGTTAGGGATTTTATTTCCCAACTGGTATTACTTTTTAACTACTCATGTAAATCTGTATCTGTTCAGATTCATGCAGAAAAAACAATTTGTTACAAATCTGCAAAGGCTAAATGATCAAAGCAGAGCTTGCGGGCTCACTACTTTCTTTCTCTGCCTACTTCATCAGACCTAAAAATATTCTATCTTCATTCAGATTCTTATACTGGCCTGTGCTATAGACTTTATGTATGGCTGGGGAAATAAATGTATGGGTTAGTTTCTTGTCATATCTGCAAGATCAGCAAAGTTGTACCCATTTATATCTGCAAAGGATCTGGCAGTAGTTGTTGTCACAGGCTAATCACACAGAAGTAGTTCTAAAACAGTAGTGCCACTGAAATCCAGGCACCAAAGTATCTTTATGGGCATAGGACTTGTAACTACAGAGTTTTTTGGAAATAAAATTTTGGTTGCTGTATCATATGAAAAAAAAAAATTAATCCAAATTTCCTTACCAAGACCAAATGCGAAGAGATGAAATTTTGGGCACCTCAGCTGTACAGATGGCAGTGTTATAACCAAAGGTACATGTGGATAAATGGCACTTGCCCACTTTTGTTCCTAGAAATACAGTGCTAATGCCCTTCTCCACACATGGTGTGACACAGCGAATGGATGAGTTTACCCACAATGGCGTGAGGGTACAACCTCTGCAGCCACTACAGGCAAGGACCAGCCTCCTTATTCAGTCACTGACATGGATTTTTTCTAAGGACATACTGTGACCCAAATTCTGCCCTGGGCATCATGGTGTCCTCTCGAAGGTCATGGTCACATGTCTCAGAGCAGACTTTGGCCCCATTTGCCATATGGGAGCTGGAACATCATATTTTTTCTGAATGTCCCTTTTGTTTATTTTTGTGTTTCTGTTAAAAGTTCAAATGAAGAGCTAATTACTAACCCAGCAGAGCCCGTTGGCTGCAGGCTTCCCCGCTGCTCTGCCGTTAGTCTGCTCATGAATGAATTTTTGGTTTTGAGGCAGATTTCCAGGGCCCCTGTGACGGTCCCAATTTAGTTCAGGCTGCTTATTGTTTGACATTCCTAAATATGAATGTGCTACGAAAACTACAAGGCCAATATATTAGAAAACTTTGAAATAGGCGACTTAGTTCTCCTCTGCACAGTGACCAGGAGAATGTGAGTTCTCTTGTTCCTTACAGACCTCTTTCTTCTCTTTAGAAATGTAAAAAACTAGTTCAGTCCTTGCTCTCTGGCTTGGGAGCTTATATTAATTGCCACATTGGGGCAGATTTCATCCTCGCAAATCTGCTTTTTTCTCATTGTCACTGCATCATTTTCTCCTTGTCTTCCCACCATGCTTTGTACATCGTTGTCGT
>NW_009185704.1:64114-64466 GCF_000690835.1 Fulmarus glacialis | reverse complement strand
ACCAACCCCAAAGCATCCCATAAACCAGCCCTCCCACTCCCACCAGAAATGAAATCACACCCAATGGAAAAATCCCTAAATCCTGAAGCCCTCCAGAGGCACGAGCATCCTCCCAGCTCCCTGCACGGAAGCAAAGCTTGGGACCAGCCTTGTTTCACGCCGAGCCACTGAGGCTGGGCTGGGCTGGGCTGCCTGCTCCGGCGCACGCCGAGGGTACCCACGGCCCGGCACGAGTAGTAAATACCACTGGGGAGCAAATGTCCTCTATTTTTCCTGCAGGCAGAGCGATGCCTGATTTATTGAACCGGGAGCAGGACGACGGGCTGGGCATCGCTCCTGCCTGCCTTCGAGC
>NW_009185704.1:52483-64071 GCF_000690835.1 Fulmarus glacialis | reverse complement strand
GAAAGCGGCAGGGCTGCGGAGGCATCGTCTCCGAGCATCCCCGCTTTTCAGCACAAAAATAGAAGCCAGGGCGGCTGAGCGCAGGTTTTGGAGGGGGGTTCGTGGTAAAGTTTGTTATCCCCACCTGAAAACGCAGTAACTCTGGCTTTCAAGGTGCTGCCGCTGTGCTGAGCAGAGGCGATCTCCCATTTTAAACCCCAGCTTTTATTTCTTTGCTCTGCCCACCCCTTACCCAGGGGCAAGAGAAGCAAAAAGCCTTTCCCCATCAAATTCCAGGGAGAAAGCCCCATAAAATTCCAGGGAGAAAGCAAAATAGTGATAGGGAAGAAGAGAAAGCCTCAACAATTTATGGCCAAGCATCAGGTGCAGCAGCAGACCTGGAAGCTCGGGCAAGTGCTTTTCACCGTTCAAATTCTTCCTTAAAATCCCCCTCCCCAGCCTTCCCCTGCCCCACAGCACTAATCCGGCTCCATCCCCGCACCGGGATGCTGCCCGCCCCGGGCAGACCCCTGCCTCCTGCCCAGCCAAACTTGCCCGAAGCCATTTCCCCCACCTCCTCTTCCTTCTCACCAATCTTTGGTTTTCAGCCCACGTAGCTCCCCGAACCGGCTCCTGCAGGTCCCGGGTGCGCGGCCCCAGGGACAGCCCAGAACCCCCCTCCCACCCGCTCCTGCAAAGCCAGAGCCGGGTAACGAGTCTGCACCGTGCTGGGGAGGCTGCAGGGTGCACCCGTGGCGGTAGGAAACGAACAATTAGGCATAAAAGTGCTTTAGAAGAGACCCTGCTTCGTATGCATAAATTAATTGGGTCCTAATTTGGGGCAAACAACCACCACTGGCAGCACCTTTTCCAGCTCTCCAGTGACAGGGGGACCGAGCAGCCATCGCTGTGCTCCTCTGGGGTCAGGACACAGGATGCTTTAATTAGAAAACTTTAATTAGAAAAACTACTTCTTTTGTGCATCTCTAGAGGGAGGTGGAGCTGCTCTGGGGAAGCATTAGGGAAGCGGCAGGGCAGCATCTCACCCTCAGTGGTCCCCACGGACCCCTTGTCCCTGAAGCTACCCCATCCCGTGGGTAGCTCCAACCCCCCGGAGCACAGCACCGAAGCCAAAATTGCCACAGCGGCTGCTGCCTGCGCCCCGGGCAGGAGAGCCGGGGCCGGCAGCGATCAGAGGAGAGCAGCTCCAATTAACCAGGCAAGCAGATGCCTGTAGGTCGCTCGCACGCCCACGGCACAGCAGCAGGCAGGTACAGCCCAGCACCTCACCATTCCGGTGGGCACCCGTCCCGGTTCTCCAGCCGCCGTGGGACAACAGCGGCGGTACCGCCCCAAACACCTCCTCTGCTTTGCTTGTCCTGCGGCACAGGACAGTAGGCGCATACCGATACTCTTAAGGGGCATGTTTTTCTCTCCATGGCAGTCAGGGCTGCAAGGACACTATTTTATTGCAGCTTAAGGACACAACAGTGGACGTGAGCCATTTTGGTCCCAGGGCTCTGCGTAACGCCATCTCCCACGGGCTCATCTCCAGCACATGCAGGAAAGAAGGAAAAAAAGTCAAAGAGCCCTGCCCTTTCTCTTTTTAGTTTGCTTTAAGTCAGCAGAGCATCAGCCCCAGCCCCCCCGAAGGGACGCCCCTGCCCAGCCATGCGAAAAGCCACGTGGGATGCCCCGCGCTGGACCACGGCCCAAAGTCAGGGTGGCCGTGCGGACCCCAGCTCCGGTCTGCGTCTCCATTTCCCCTGAGGAAGCACCTGCCTCAGATGCATTTATACCTGGTGAAATCCGACCATTTCCAGATGCCACATCAGCCTCGTCAGCAGCAGCATGCTGCGAGCCAGAGCCCTTTGTATTAACCCGTGGGCACAAACAAAGGATTTTCAAAACACTTGTTTCAGCCGCCTGTTCAGGCATTGCTTTATCGCAGTTTTAAGTATATAGCTTTGGATCCGAAAAATAAAAACCAAGAAGCACTTTGCAATTCACCAGCTCCAGCGTATTAATATTAAATAAGTGATATCCAGCTCTAGCGCACACGGTCAGGGCTGCACACCTCCTTGCAGGGCACGGAGCAGGCTTTAACTACCTAACTCCCTTTTTTCTTAGGTGGCCCAGAGAGAGAAATGCATAAATCCTCTGGTGAACAGATCCAGGGTGGAAGAAGAGGTTCTGCTTCCTGGAGAGAAGATTTTCCCTTCCGATTATCTGTCACATCACCTCCTACTGCATCTGAGGAAGCAAAACCCTGAACCCACCCAAGGTTATTTTGAAGAGTGAAACCTCCCAGAACAGGGACGAGGAAGCTGCCACCCACCCTGCATGGAGCAAAGCCCTTGAGATACCTTCAACCCCTGGGGACTGAAGGGTCCTAGCAGAACCTTCCACAACCCATCAACACTGCTCCATCCTTGTAGTGTCCAGCAGCTTGTTATGAACCTGCAGCGCATGTTTGTGCAATGCATCCGCTAGCAGAGCAGTACCTATAGCTGCAGGGATGGATGCAGGGCACCAGAGCTTGCTGCAAGCTGGACTCAAGAGCCACATCAACTCTGTCCTCACCTTCTGCTCAGCCTGCAGCTAGAGACCAGAGTTTGAGGGCTTGGAGAGAGGGAGGACTCCTCTCAGCAAGGGGCAGTGACATGCAATGGAAACCTGAAATACAGGTCCTCTCTAGTGAAGGGCAGCTCTAGGCAGAGCCAGATCAATGGGCTCCAGGCCAGTGGATAGCATCGGGGAAGCTGCCGTGGGAGGTGAATTAGCTCCCATGGCAATAGCCACCTCTGACACAGCCTTGCTGCCAAAGGACCAGCATTTACTCCTGTGCCCAGACCCTGATACTTCCACGTGGAGTAGCACACACAGGGATGAGATGACCCACCTCCCCCTGGCCCATTTCCTTCTCTGCTAGAAGCATCTCCTCTCACATGGAGATGGTTTCACCTGCAGAAGGGTGAAACACCTCTTGAATAGCTTTTCAGAGCTGCTGCAGCCACTCCAAGTCAAGCCTAGAAGTTTCACAAGCACTGAGACCCAGTTGGATCTGGTGGTAACACCCTCCTCTCCAGCAGCTTAATGCAGTCAGCAGAAAGTTTCTGGCTGCGCTTTCCACCAGAAAACATGCCCAGGAGCTCCAATACATTTCTGCAGAGCCTTAAGACAGTATGGAAAAAAGTCTATACTGTTTGCAACAATGAGACAAAAGGAAAAAAAAATCAAAGGCAAGAAGTACAAAGCTAGAAGTGCAATTTATTGACAAGTTTCAAAAGTAAAAAGACTCAGCACCTTTGCTCCTTTTGGTTTGGATGTCTGAGCTCTACCAAGACGCCTCCACCCACCAGCTCAGAGCTGTGTAGTGCTTCATCTTCAGAAGTTGAAGTCTTGCTTCTCCACTGAGAAGTCATATAGTCCCTCCTGGCCAGTCCCAGGCTGCAGATCTGGATTTTCCTAGGAGGAAGTTGATAGCCATCAGTTAAAGGTTCTGCATCTTCATAAACCTAACTTAGTAACCCTAACCTTTTTGCACCAGTTTGCCTAAAGCTTTTTACAGCAGCTTACTGTTTTATTCTTGTTTTTAAAAATTCTGCTGCTATAACAAGCTGTTAAGATCAGCTTGACTCTAACAGGACCCTTGGAGACCAGACCGAGTCCTCCTGTTCTTTACAGCGCACTGAAGCTGCAGTGTCCTTGCATCTCACAAAAAGCAGCCAAGTCTACAGGCTCAGACACCAGAGAAAAGAGGAAGGTGGCAGAACTCAAATTAAATAGCCTGCTTGGAACAGCAACAAGCCAGGACTGCTTTGGAGAGATGTTCCCCTGGCATCCAGCCCCTCAGGCAGGTGCCGGTGTGTAGGAGAGCTTCCTCCACACCCTCTGGCAGGGACATCCTGCAGACCCTGTTCTGGGCAGAAGACTAAACACAGACATTTGCTCCCCGCTGCTGCAGTTCACATCTAGACTGAGCCTCAGCTCCGAGACCTGCCAAACGGCTAAGCCTCTTCCCTGATGTTTCCCCATCTGCAAGACTAAGGCTAGGACCAAGCATGGCATCTCTGACAGTCACAGGACTCTCTTGGAACTGCTAGCTGGTGTCCTATCCTCTTTTTCCATAAGTTCATTAGCATGAGAAGGGTCAAGTAATCCAAATGCAACCTGAGCACAGTTATCAGCTGAGTAGGAGGCTTCCATTCATAGTGATAAGCTAGCTCAGCTCTGAAGGAGGAAAATTCTCCACATTTGGTATTCATATCAGCAACTGCAGTAACTCCAGCTGATGCCAGTTTAAATTCCAGCAGCAAGATGCTATCAAGGCATCCCTATCTGTTGTGCAACTCATCAGCTGACAACTCAGAGCTTTTACAGGACCTTTAAAAGCAACTGGAACAAGCTGCAAGGACTACTCGAGTCATGTAGAGGTCTCTTCCAAAAACCTCTTTCAGCATCCTTAAAGCCCGTGCTTCATTCCAGTGGGTAATAGCTTCATATTTTCTGATGAGAAACACCAAGAGCTCACATACCTCACCAGAAAAGTATTTCTCTATGATATTCAGTGCAGCTCGGTAGACCATGTTGTTGTCGTGGGTTTGCAAGGCTTCAATTTTCTCCAGACCATCAAGCTCTTCCACCAGCAGACACAACCTTTCTGTCTCTCCCAGCTTCTCAGCTGCCTGTGACATCAGATAACCGAGCAGGCAAACATAACCTCACATCAGCAACAGGTCTGAGATGGTCTTTACTGTAAGACCCTGATCTACAGAAGTCAAATGTCCACAGACCTGCACTTACAGTCCCTACCCGATTTATGTTTAGCAGAGATCCCAGGGGTATGACTACTGTGCACATGAAACATCAGTCCCTGCTGGGATTACTGCACAGCAGCTCGAGTGCCAACCAACCGAGCTAGCCAAACTCTACTCACAGTTACATCCACACACCGAGAAGCAGCAGGTGTGACCTGCCACCCGCTATTTCATTTGCAAAAGCCATTTCACTGGTTCAAAGGTGCTACAAGAAACAGGCTTTCAAGTGAGAGGCACGTAGACATCAGCTGGCAGGGAACTGAGCTGAAATGCCCCCAGGACCCCTTGATTTCTCTGTGGTTGCATTTCTGCAAGACCTTCACCTCTGTCCAGCTTGGGGATTAACACATAACCTCTTTTCCTTTCCAGAAAGACTAAAGTCACAGGAGGTGAAGAGGAACACTTTGGGATCTTAATCTTGTCAAGCCCTTTGGACAACCCAAGAGGGTCCAAGAACAAGTTCGACATGAAGTCGAACTCTTACTCCTGCAAGATCAGTCACAGCTATAAGAGGAGATCTTCTAGCCACACAATGGCTCCCACCTCGCAGCTCTCTTAGGGAAGGAATGCAAGAGAGAGGAGATCTTACCAGGAAGAGATTTGAAATGGTATCCAGGATGACCAGGATAGTTTTGCTGTCTTTGGCCAAGAGCAGGTTGAGCAGAGGTTTGAGGACCCCAGACCGGACAAGCTCCACCACTTGCTCCACAGTGCCTCCTGTCGTGAAGTTGGCCACTGCCCACACAGCCTCCTTCTGAGCTTTGAAGTCCCCCTGGAAGAGCAGCACAGTGAAGGCACTCCCAAGCTTTAGCATCCCTCCAAGATCAGTGTGAGATGATGATAGCCATTTCCCTTGTATTCAGTTTGGACTGACCCACCTTCCTTGATACTTTGAGTGATGGACACCTGGAGTGCCCAAGCAGAGCTGCCAAGAGCAGCTCCAAGCCATGCTTTCATGCAGGTGTACTGACAAGTTCAAGTGCCCAGGCTGTTCCAAGGATCTCAACAGCTTTGAAACAGACTGCTTAGGTGGCTCTTGGGCACATGCTGAGAGCTTCACAGATGAAGCATCTTGGACCTCATGAACCTCAGCATTACTTCCACTGCACCCATCCCTTACCTTATCAAGCAGCTCCACCAGAGGTGGCAATAACCCACAGGTGATGAGTTGTTGGATCTGCTGGCAAGGCCCTGCTGCAATGTTACTGAGCGTCCACGCGGCTTCCTTCTGTATAGTTGGCTTTGCATGTCGCAGGAGACGGGACAGGACAGCCAGGACACCAGCATCGATAGCTGCCTGGGTCTGCTCATCAGTCCCTGTGACTACATTCCCAATGGCACGGAGAGCTGGAGTCTAGGCAGAGATTAAAGGAGATGAGGAGAACCCTTACCTCAAGGGATACATGCCAGAAAGTCCAGCAAGATCCCTCACTAAGTGCTTGATCCTTCAAATAAGGAAAGCATCGTGGGTGATTACCGTTGTATTTACAGACCTAGCACCCTCCTATTTTGCTCTAAGCAGCTTTACAGTTTCTATCCAGTCTGCCAGCCACAGCAAGCTGGAACAGAGCAGCGGCTTGACAAACAAGCAATCAATACTGCAGTCTGAGGAGACAGCAGACCACACTAGCCACATATAGTAAGGAGACATGCCTTCCCTCTCCTCAGATGTTAAGGGACCAGAGGCTGGAAACTGCTGATTGTTTCCTACCATAACAATCAACTCCGGGCTGGCCATGAGCTCCACCAGCCTTGGGAGAATCCCTGTGTCCACCACAATTTGGATGCGATCGTTGGAGCCGTCAGTCAGATAGGAAACAGCCCAACAGGAGTCAGAAATTATTTCCTTGTCCTCATGTTCCATGAGGCAGGTGAGGACTGGCAGCATCTTTTTCACCGCATCCAGGGGAGGGTAGGGGTTCTTGTTCCTGCAGAGGTTTGACAGTGTCCATGTGATGTTCCTCAGGAACCCAACCTGAAACACAAGGGAGGTGTAAGACCCTCACTGCAGTAACAAATGAAGCAGAGGTAGCACCCTGCTTCTAGTCCCTACAGCTCAGAGATGTTACCCAAGAGCCAGAAGCAGCCTTCTTGAGGGCTGAGGCTTATTTGAAAAAGGGAGATGAAATAGGTAAGTGACTGAGACAGTAGATTCACCCTCTCCCTCCCCAATATTAAGTTCCAATAACTTCAGCTCTGGTGGTGTGACAAGCTATAATGACTAACAGAGGTGCCAAACAGCTTATTTGCTGGGTCCTTGGACAAATTACAGAGCATTCTTTGGGCAAGATCAGGAAATTGTTTTTTAATATTAGCAGATCATTGTTCTAGAGTAGGGTGCCTCAAGGATTTGATTAAGTTGCATCATCTGGACAGTTCATCCCAGTAAGGATGCTCCCAGGAGAACACTGGAGCTATGTTCAAAGCATCATAACTACCAAGGTGTGTGTATATATGGACTGGTGTTTTGTCATGTGTCTTCCACAGGGCTTCCTAAGAGGCAAGGGTGAGTTGGGCTAGGAACAGAGCAGCCAGAAAAGTTGGTGGTTGTTTTTTTAAAAAAACCTCTTGCAATATAAACTCACAGAAGGCCTAGAGGGTGTTTTCTTAACACCAGCCTGAAAGGCCATAGTTACACCTACAGAAAGCATACAGCTTCCACCACACCCAGGGGTGGGACGCCTGGAGGCATCGGTACCACTGTTACAGCTCCTGAGAGCTTCTCGGTCCACCTTATGCTTCTCTGAGAAGGTCCTTCTCCCCCAGAGACCACCGTTGCCGAAAGGCAGAGATAACCCACAAATCCAGCAGTTTAGAGCTACCCAAAAAGCAGCAGAAGGAAGCTTGAAGGGCAAGTTCAGCCCTTCCACATGCATATGCAAGTTTACCTTACACCAGTTTCATTTTATTCCTAGTTTGAGATGGTCAAAGCTGGATAGGAAAGCTAAGACTAGAAGACATCAGATTGACTTGAAGACTGTCTGCTTGGCACCCCCACCTTTGTATATAGCTGAGGGGCAGGGTCATTAAAAGCAGCTTAGGTCAGGGACTCATTCAATTATACAAACAGCTTGCTGCTTCTAAGGCAGATGATAGACCACCATTCACCCATTACCCAAGTGATTAAGAGCTGTTAAGTCAAGAAAATGAAGGTTATTTACTGGAGTTACAGGTGACACCAGAGCCAGCAAGGGAGGAATCACATTGCAATTGATAAGAGCATCTCTGTATAGAGGACCATCACCTGTACAGATGAAAAAGGACTGTTTATTGCATCTGCCCAAGTCACAAGACAGTCAACATCAAATAGCAATCAGACCTGCAGCACACACCAGGGCTGGGTGACTGGGCTCACTCACCAGCCACACACCATTAAGTATTTTCAGGTAGGGAGGATTTACCAGGTAGACTGGAGTGCCATCATGGCTAGTTTGCGGCAGGCTAACCAGACATGACCCATTCTGTTCTCCCTACTGACAACACTAGTGGGTTAGACCATCCCAGCAGGATGGAGTCTTGCACTTGGCTTTGGCCAAAATCCTCTTGCGGAACCAACACAGAGTCTCAAAGGCTGCCGAGGCCACGTGAAGGGACAGAAGGGTTAGGGGTTTCAACAGGGGCAGCAGCTTGGAGACGAAGCTGCAGGGAAACAAGGCTATCTTGAGGAACATCAATATTTTTAGCTCCCCAGCACTGGCTTGGGCAGTGACCGTCCGCACTGGCCTGGAGACCTCCGCTTACCTGCGATGTTGCCCAGTGCCCACACGGACTGCTCGCTGATGTGCATGTGCGGGGAGGACAGGAGGGAGATGAAGGCTGGGATGGCACCTCCCTCCACCACCGCCTTGGTGTGGTCAGAGGTGCCAGAGGCGATGTTAGTCAGTGCCCAGGCTGCTTCGAACTGCAGAGGAGCATTGTCAGCGCGGGTCAGGAATTCAACCAGTCTGGGGATGATCCCCAGCTCGATGATCTGATTGATAGGGGGGTCCTTCTGCCTGGACAGCATTCTCCTGCAAGAGAGGACACCGCATAGCCTGCCATGAGAAGCCCCGTGTGGTGCCGGGATAGATCATAACCCTGTGGCCATGTACAAGGTTGTGGCTTGCGAGGGAAGCAGCACCTGCAAGAGTTGCTGGTTCAGCATCCCATGTCACCAAATCCCCCAGCAGAGGAGTTGCCATAGAGAGGCTTCTGCTGAAGACCCATCTAAGAAGATGCTGAGGCAACAGCAGGGTGTCTGTTAGAATGCAATACTCCACACATCCTTTTGGGACCATGACAGCATTATTCCATGCTCCCCACCTTGCAGGAGCTTGAGACAGTGAAAAAAACCCCAATATCTGCAATTTGTTCTCTTACAGCCTGCAAGCCTGCCTCTGCCACTCCCTGGCTCAGGAGCGCTGGCCAGCCCCAGACCAGAGCTCACATTTAAAATTAAAGTTTCACAGACTGCTTTTCCAGCTAAAAACCAGACTCACCAACCCCCCGCTGCTGTTTCCTGCCTCGCACCGGCGCAGAAGCACGTAGAGCTGCCCGGGAGACGGGATCAGGGCATTGATCGAGTCAGAGCCAGAAAAAGAAACACTTTCAGCCTGATCTGCTTCCCAGCCTGGTTCGTGAGTGCTGGCAGAGGGTCATGTGGAGGTGTGAACCCACGGCTCAGAGCTGCATTAGTGCTGCCAGCGGTGCCCCACCACGGCTCGCTGTGCTCTCAGGGCACCCCGAGTGCGGGCAGGCTTGGTTTGGGCAGGCAGAAAGCCAGCTCCGTGCTGCACAGCAGCTTAGGGAGCTAGTCATGGCTTGCCCCTTTAGGGTCAGCTCTGGCCAGCCTCCAGTTAACACCTTGGGAGCAGAGCTTTTGATCTGCTCACCATGAGCAGACATCCTCACAGCCGTTGGGAACGGCACTGGTCCCCTGGCACATGGGGAGACGGCCAATGTGGCAGCGCAAGCCAGCCAAGGAAGCACAAGGAGCGACACAGCCTCCCAAACCCAGCCAAGGAAGCACCAGCAGCAACCCAGCCTCTCCTGGAGCCTCAGAAGACATCCCTGCTGCCAGCTGGGTGATGATGGCACCCTGTGATCTCTCCTACCCAGGTGGGGACAGCCCTGCTCAGTAGTGACCCTTACAGAGCCAGGCTCTCCAGCCCTTGTCCTGCCCAAACCTTTGGCACTTGGCTTCTTCCCAACCACTTCCTCAGCTGGTGGGATCCAACATGGTCCCTGTCCCAGCACAGCGAGGGGGACATCTCCAGGAGCCACAGCCAACCCCTTGGCTGGGTCCGACCAGACAGGTCCCTGCCACAGGCACTGCAGGACTGTGCTGGAGCCAAGCAAGGCACACAGGGCACAAGACAGGCACCAGCTGAGGTTCCTCAGGGCACTTTGGTTACCAAGGCTCCTTCCCCCTTTGTCATGTCTTCAGAGAGCATTTAAAACAGGAAGAAATGCCTTCTGCTGACAGGACCCACCGTGGCTCCACCAGCCACCTCCCTCCCAGCGCGGAGCAGCCGGGCAGCATACCTGGTGGCCTGCGTAGCCTGCAGCTGCAGCTCGGTGTTGCTCCCATTCACAGCTTCAACAATTTCCTCCAAGGACAGCTGAATAATCTGTGTCACAGGGAATGATTCAGAGTCAGATGGCAAGCCAGGACACCCCTCCAGTTTAATCTCCGCAGTCAATCAGCTGTCTAGACCCGAGTCAGTCACCACTTCATATCTAAGCAATGTCTATTCTTTATGCAACGCAGTTTCGAGATGAGGCAGAGGAAGAGAATCCACAAAAGCCTTCGAGGCAACTAATCCTTATAATCAAGCATGGAAAGAGTCACTGACACACCATAATGGGCCTACGAGCTCAGTAATTACCCCTCGCTGTGCAAGGAGCCAGACAGGAGCTTCGCCAGCTCCCAGCGAGCTGGAGCACCAGCCAGTTCTACCTGCCATCGAGGGAACCACACAGGACATCATCTCCAGGCAAAATAACACAGAAGAAGGGCCAGGCAGTCTAAAACACTCCCCAGCACGGGGCACGGCGATCAGAAATGGCACTGGCTATTTAATCCAGGTCACCTGAACTGGACTTGGTAGTGGTCCAAGTAGTAGATGATACCCACTGCACAAGCCATGTGCTGCAGCACTGATCCTGCCCGGGTACAGAGCACCCAGCACTCACCTCATTTCTTTTCTCTTCTCCCAGAGAAAGATTCTCATCCATCAAACTGATGGAAATACTCCTGCGCTTCAGGATCTGCTCATCCTTCTTGGCCTTCCGCAGCTCGATGTTCACCTCCACTCTCTGCCTCCGCAGGGCCTGGAGGGGAGGAGAGGGGCACCACCCCACCGGGGTCTGAATCGCCCGATTTCTGCATCACCCAATTCCCCAAGGAGCTCACCTCAGCTCTGTAACCCTCTGCCCCAAGTTTCCTAAGAGAGGAAGGCAGAGCGCCAGCATCTCCTCTCGGGCAGCTCCTGGCTGTGGCTTGGAGAGTCACGTAGGAGATGGGACAGAATAAAACCTCTCCCTTAGTGCTTCCCAGGGACATGGGCTGTTGGATGAACCAGCAATCAGCGGCTGTTTTTAAAAGTCGATTCGCTGAACCCGAAAGGCAAACCCTCATCTCCTCTACTGACTTAAAGCAAGCTGACAAATCTTGTGGTCTGACATCCCATACCAGCCCCTCTCCGCAGGGATAACTGCTGCGGAGAGCTCGGCAGGAGGGGCTGGACCATCTCCCTTCCCCAGCACCTTCACCAGCGAAGCTCAGTCGCCCACCCAAAACCCACATCC
>NW_009185704.1:23459-52310 GCF_000690835.1 Fulmarus glacialis | reverse complement strand
TGTCCGACGGGGATGGCAGAGGCGGGCAGTGGAGGTGGGTACTCACGGCTGCGTCCTTGCCCTTGTTCTTGAACTTCCTCATCCGCTCACTGTGCTCGTTGACGACCGGCATCTTGGCAGGTTTGAGAGAGGTGCCAGCTGAAAGGCTTCAAGTGCTTTTGGGGTTCAGGACAGAGCAGGGTCAGGTCACAACTGCACAGCAACATCCAGCTCCATCCACAGAGGGGTCTGGCCCCCCCCCGGCTCCCACCAACAGCCTGTGCCACCCATTTTCTCCCCCACTCCCCCCAGCAAGGGAGATGCTGGAGGTCTCCTGCCCTAAGCAGAGCTCAGGAGCTCACACACTGCAGCTGAGCCACCAAACTAAATGCAAGCACAAACTACCACTTAACACCAGGCTACAGAAATTACAGCTGCTGCCGTAACCCCCTGAGGAAGCTGGACACACCACTTCTCATGGTTACGGTGACACCACCTTCCTCCAGTTCTGATCCCAGGGCTTTTAGGTTTACTTAGAAGCACAGCCTAAGCCTGGCACAGCCTCTTGCCTCCAAAAGCATCAGCTCAAGGTCTGATTTAAGGACAAGTAGCCACATCCAAGCCTGCTCGCTTACCCCATCACACAGCTTGGCTTCCTACACCAGGGCCCCCCAACAGGAAAGCCACAAGGTCACAGGCAGCGGCATTAAGTGACTGAGTTCAACTAAGCAAAGAGTTCTGGAAACCCAGCTACTAGGAAGGATTGCCAGTTGAAAAACATTACATAGGGACAGGTAGAAACAATTTCCAAGCCTCTCCTAGTAAGAACCACAGACATACACACAAATAAGACCAAGAGCAGGCCTTCAGACAGTTTTTGTCAGAAAAAGCAAGGCTTCCACCCAGCAGAAGTGGGGGTGTTCTCAGAGCAGCCAGACACCACCAAGGGCCCCCTAAAACCAAGTTGTGCATAAATACACTCAGGTGCTGATCACACACAGGTGGTGCATCTTCACCTTCCCTCCAGGCTTACAGCCAACACCTGTAGCTCAGATCAGCCTCCAAGAGCGCCCCTTATTCCATCTTTTTAAGTTTAAGAGTTTTGGTGGGTTTTTTTTTTGGTCCTCTCTCTCCCTCTTTCCTGCCCCAGCAGCCAAGGCTGGATACCAGCAACCAACACAGCAGCCACCCACCCACCAAGCTGCAGACCTCCTCCAGCTCACAGAGGGGCCAGGACAAGCCACCTCTTGGCTCAAGCCAATTATAGCCCATAACCTTAAGCCCTACACCCAAACCTCAAAAACTGCTTCAGTCTCCCTTCCCCTGTTTCCCCTCCAACAGGGGACCACAGTAACACCCCAAAATGCCTCTTCTTTTGGGGGAGCTTCCTCCAACCCCACCTCAGCAGAGGTGCACCACAACCCACACAAGCCAAGCAGGAGACCCAGCACGGCCCCATCCTCATCACAGGGAGGGGAACAACCAGACACCCACCACTCCAAAGATGAAGCAAGCCACTCACCCCAACCCTCTCTCATACCCCATCCCCCTCCCACTGCCTCTTTTATTGCCCCCATGGAGCCACGTACCCCCCGGTTCCCCCCCACGATTGGCTCTTCCCAGGACAGCCTCCCGTTATCTCCAGCTGCTCCCTTGCCATGGCCACCGGGATGCACCTGGAGGAGGATGGATGGTGATGCCTTCCCTCCCCAGCTGCTCTCCTGCCTGGGCCACCCCGCTCACCCCCCCCACACCTCCTCCATACATTTATGCTCTGCCCACTTTGGCTTTTTTGTGGCCAGACCCTTCACGGGAGATGCCAGCCTGCACCTGTATGATGTCCCATGACACGGGGGACAGTCACATCGCTGTGTAGGTGAGGGGGAGTGCAGGGGATGGGCAGTCTGGGGATGCCCCTTTTTTGTCCGGGTAGCTGGAAGGTCCTTGTGGGTGGTGATGCCGGCCAAGAGAGCAGCCGCCTTCGGCTAGCGGGGACCGGGACCATGGAGCCAGGCGGTAGCTGAGGGGAATCGACCGAGCAGAGGTTGCAAGAGGGATGAGACAGGATTAAGAAACTTGGAGCAGCAGCAGGCGCTGAGCTGCTGGCTGGCGCAGGTGGGAGCCTGGCAGGGCTGTGGCAGGAGGTAGCATGGAGAGAAACCCAGCAGGAACCTATCATCTCCATGAGCCCTTTAGATTTTGGCCAGGAGCTGCTGGGCAGCTCTTATCACACTACATTACGTGCCTATCGCACGTCTCCATCACCTTTAGGCAAGAGATCATTTGCATTTACGGTGCCCTAACACCAGTTACATGCCGATGCTCAGGCTACTTGCACAGCTTGTCCTCCCGCCCATGCCACCGCTCCGACCAACGGGGACAACAGCATCCCTGCCCTCAAAATAACCCCTCGCAGCGGGGCTTGGCTATAGCACTATGGGCAATTTGGGGGACTCTGAAGTGCTGAAGGCATCCTGGTTTTGCAAGCCCTCCAAGCCATCACCCTTTTTAGCAAAGCTCCGTAAGACCCACTCCGTACACCCCCAGGTCTGCAGAGGTGCCAGCCTGGTCCAGCCGACGGGGAGAGGAGGAGCAGCGTTTGCCAAATGGGTAGGGCAAGCAGCTATTAAAATATTTCATTAAAACCTGATTTTAAATTACTTGACATCTTTTTCCGCGAGGGAGATGGGGAGCAGAGTAATTCAGAGCGGGCGCCTGGGCTCGCTGCTGGAAGGTGGGAGCGAGACGGGGGTGGGAGGCAGGTGGGAGCAGCACCCACCGCCGGGCTCTGCACCCTCCGCACCCCGGGAGCACAACCTGGGCCTCCGTACCCTGCCAGCTGCGTGCACGGGAGCCATTTCAAAATAAATTATACGAGTTACAGGGAACAACTTTTTCACTGTGTGGCTATTTCCAGCATGGAAATACCTATGGAAATATGCTATGCAATACCCAGGGCTGCTTTAAGTCATGGATTCAAATCCCAGGCTCGTACCAATTCTCCCTGTCAAGGCAAATGAAAGAAGTTGTACGAAGCTTTGTGCAGAAGGTGACGGAGGGGGTGTTGAGAAAAGACCTTCAGATAAATCTGTTGTTTGTGGGCATTAGAAAGCCAGTTGTGCTAATCCTAGATGCTGCATTTCTAAGCTTCAAGTGCCACCAGTTGCATTATCTTGTTTCTTGGCTGCTTGGGCCAGGAAAATTACATTTCAATTGCTTTTTAATTCAACTTAATCTCGTGCAAAACTTAGCGTGCACCCTCTAATTTTGTTTTCTGAACGGTTTGTTCCAGCTAATTCCTAATCAGCCAACGCTAAATCAAACCAGACCTGGCTCAAGCTGAAATAGATGCATCCTCACAACCTTTCCAAGCAATTTAATGGAATTGGCTTAAAATCACGCCCCAGGATAAGTGGGGGCAGCCTCCTGCATAGGCCAACCCCCAGCATTCGCTCCTCTGCCTGGAGAGCTCCCTCGCCCGGGGTGCTGCAGGATACGAACGTGCAACAAGGCTGCAAGAAGTTTGTTATCCCGGGCTGCTCTTTCTCTCTCTGCCCTTTCCATTCCCTCTCCACCTGCCAAGCGTGATCAGACCCATCCTGTTCAGTCCTCTGTCACTGCCAGGGCAGGGAAGGAGAGGATGGGGAGAGAAAAACATGTAAAAATTGATTAGCAAGCCTTCGCTTCGGTCACTGATGGCATGAGAGGTGGCACTGCCGAGCGCTCGGCCCCACGAGCTGGCAGAGGATGAGCGGGGCTGATTTCAGCCCGAGCCGAGGACGCGGGCGGATCGATATTTGCCGAACGGGAAAGGGAACAACTGCTGGAGGGAAAAAAAACCCAACACATTTCGGTTTTCAGCATAATAAGAGGGTATCACAGCTAATGGAGAGGAAAGGAGATAAAACCCTGAATCTACATGACAGCGTCCCCTGAGCTCAGCCTTGTGTGCTCAAGCTGAAAATCCACATCGTGACAGGTATGAAAAGCTGTGGTTCCAGTTTAGAGGTTTTCTTTGTGGCTGCTCTCTCCCACCCTGCCACCCTTCGCCCCGCGCTCCCACCAGGGCACTGCGGGTTAATTAGACCGTGATGGTGGCAGGTTTGAAAACACCAGTTTTAAGCCCTGAGATAAAAGCACTGATTTTTTTCTCCTCTGTGTTTTCATGTTTCTTTAACAGGTTTACCCTCACCGCAAGCGGAGAAAGGTACCGGTCAGGAAAGATGTCAGCGTCTTAGACGGGGTTAGAGGAGGCAGGAGCCCGGGCTCCATCGCGGGGGGTTGCACGGCCACGGCAGCGGGTCTGAGCAATCCTTCTGTGACAGGAGAACCTCACCTGGCAGAGAGCGAGCAAAGGCAGGGATTCCTGCCAACCCCCCGAACGTCTGCTCTCAGACAGCGTGTTTTACTTATTTGTTACAGGAACACCAAGGAAATATCTGTCTGGGTTCCTGAACCAGCTGCTGAGGCAACTGCTGGTGGATGCGGGGCAATTCCCAAGCGTGGCAGGGATGGAGCCTGGAAATTCTTCCTTTTTCGGTTGGGATGCATCCTCCCGGCGCAGGATCCTGGAGGGAGGCAGCGCTAACTCTGCAGCCCGCGCCGATTCCTCCCGGGGAGGCAGCCACCAAGGAAATATCTGTCTGGGTTCCTGAACCAGCTGCTGAGGCAACTGCTGGTGGATGCGGGGCAATTCCCAAGCGTGGCAGGGATGGAGCCTGGAAATTCTTCCTTTTTCGGTTGGGATGCATCCTCCCGGCGCAGGATCCTGGAGGGAGGCAGCGCTAACTCTGCAGCCCGCGCCGATTCCTCCCGGGGAGGCAGCCTGGAAATTCTTCCTTTTTCGGTTGGGATGCATCCTCCCGGCGCAGGATCCCGGAGGGAGGCCACCGCCAGCCACGAGATTCATGTCAGTCCTATTGTTCGTGCAGCAGCCGTGGGTTGGAGTCGAGATCAGGGCTGCATTGTGCCAGGCACTAAACAAGCACATAATAAGCGACAGCCCCCCGCCGTTATGGTCTATCTAATCAGGACACGCAGAAGGTGGGAGAAGGGATTTATTGTTATCCCTGTCTTACTGCTGAGCCAGAGGCAAAGCCGAGCACCGCAGCTGGATTTTCCAAGGCTCAAGGTGCAGCTTGTTGTTTCCCCTAATTTAGTGTAATGGCCTCAAAAAAGCGGTCCTGCTTTTCTCCCCCTCCCCTGCTTTTCTCCCCCCTCCCCTGCTTTTTTCTCCCCCAGTTCCTCTGCAGCCAGGGAGCCGTGCGGATGCGTCAGTTCAGACAGCTCATTCAAAGGGAAAGCAATCCAGAAAAATAAAGAAATAAGTATGTTTTTTCATCAATTTGGTTGAAACAGCTCCTGCTGTGGCCATGGAACCATTGGAGCCGGGAGACAAGGAGGAGAGGTGTCCCCGAGGGCGGGTGGCAGCGCAGCATCGCGTCTTGCATTGCCAGCAGTTACGGCAGGTCAGGGCAAACTGGTCCCCAGTCCAGGGCCGAGTCCCTGCGGTCGGTGCCAGGGCTCTGCGATGGGGTGGCACCAGGAAGACAGAAGCCTGTCTTAAAGGCAGCTTAATTTTTTCCCAAATACCTGGGAATTTGGCCCGTTAAAGTGGGTTTGATAAATAACAACTCTGCCGTGGTCGCCTGTGGGACATCCCCATTCCTGCGGTCCTAGTTCAAGTTTGCCAGGAGTTTTTATTTGGTTGAGCAAATAGACTATTCACGGCTAACACTTCTATGAGGTTACACAGACCAGGAAACTTGTCCCTCTGTGTGGTGCTTTTCAAGGCAAAGCGTTCTTCAGTGCCTTTTTCCAGCCAAGAAACGGGATCACTCACTCATAAAGTTAAGTGCTGAAAAAAAAAAAAAAAAAGAAAAAAAAAATCACATTGATATTATACAGAAGAGATCTCTATTGATAAAGAGGCCTGGCAGAGCTGGTAATTCCCTGGGAATTAAGGAGAAGGGAATTGCTGCGCGGGAAGAGAGCTTGTAAAGCGGGTAACACCGTGAAGTGTAACACCAACCGATTATCCCGTCAGCCGGGCGCGCTGGAGTCGGTGGGAGCTCCTGCGGCGCTGAGTGAGCCCCGGGAAGGAGAACAGCGAAGTGTGAGCTGCGGGAGCCCTCTCCCACTTGCCAAAGGCAGCTGTTAATGTCCATTTGTCGGACGGTGTAAGCGGATGCTCCAGAAAACCAGCACAGCCCTGGAGGGCCTGTAACTCCACACCAGGCTGAACATTAAGGAACTAATTTTAACTTCTAAGCAGCATCCTTTCTGCCAGCCACGGAGGGATTAGAGTAACAGTTTTTGAAATTATTTAAAAATAACATCAGACTTAATCATAGCTATTTATTAAATCCATTATCCTCTGTCAGTTATGGGACACTGATTTATTCAGCTGCGGAAACTATAATCATCTATGGCCAAAAATCTTACTTTTTTTTTTTTTCCCCCCTAACGGGGCCCAGTAATAATTATTCCTTTAGTCCCTGAATCTGTAACTCAAGGAACTGAAACAGAGAAATCTACAGTGAATTTGGGGATGAGATACAACAGAGTGATGGCAAAACCTTGGAATTACTGAAAGACCACATAATTTTGTACAAATCATGCGTGACCTTGCTCCATGGCACCTAGCAGGAGAAAGGCGAAGGCGCTCTGTAAAGGAGTGCAGTACCTTGTAAATCACGTAGGGAGGAGAAACCCCATGAAAACCCCAGAAAACCCATATAAATCATGGGGTCTTGAGCCTCTGGATGCCACTTTGCTGTCAGGGAGTCCATGTGCAGCTTCATTAGACAAGGAGATGAGCTTTCCTGTTCTGCGTGCACAATGCTGTCCCTGCGGTTTCCTCGGCGGGAGGGGGCTGCCCGGTGTCTGCTCACCTTGTTCTGGCACCTCCGATTATCACAGCCGAGGACAGCATTTCAACAGAAATGACTGTCTTTGTTTAAAATGTGTATTTAGGGGCCTTTGTTTGAAAGCCACGCTTAGGAAATGCTAAAAAGAGGATTCAACATGCATATTCCACCTGATCCTAGGAGCTGAAGATAATTTTTGCTAAGCCCGGGGGCGATATTCGTCTCTGTTTCAACTGCTTCACATCTCATACACACACCGATTTGGTAATGAGCTTTCGGGGCGGCGGGGGGGAGGCCCACCAGTAATTACATCTCATTGTGCCATCTCCTTTCTGCCATTCCACTGCTCTGAGGTCTGTCCTGGACAAGCCGGTGGGAGCAGCTCCCCCCGCACCAGCGCAGCCCCTGGGCAGCATCATCCAGCTGGTGTGATCCTCCGAGCAGATTTGTTTTAACTGGGGTGGCTTGTATTCGGGGATTAGATATGTAAAAATACGTACTCAAATTCTGCGTGTCACTCTGAGCGGGCAGGTGATCCGTGTGGTCCATTTTTCTGAGGCTGAGGTTACACGAGTCCCTGGGAAAAAGGACAACAAGGGGAGGAGGAATGGCAGAGCTCCCTCCTGCCCGCTCCATCTTGTCTTTTCTGCTCCTGGATGCTGCTGGAGGTGCCTGCAGCACCAGTGGATCGTTCCAGCAGGTCATCTCCCCACACGGTGAAGGCCCTGCAGACCTGCTAATGAAGCTGCTGATTGCCCACGTTGAGACCACGGTAATCATAGCCCGTGGTGAGGGGTAGGGCTGTGGTTTTACTGGTGTCCTCGCCCAGGGCTGTAGATGGTGGGTCAGAGACGGGGTAGAAAGCAGGTCTGTGCTGGAAGGGATTGACCCAGGGACAGTCTCAGGAGAGGGCTGGGATTCAGGGCCCTTTTGTGGGTTGAGGCTGGCCCAGCTCCACTGCTGGGTGCTGGGAGACATCCCTGTCCAGGATGAGGTTGTGGCTCCCGATGGTCTCTGGCTAAGCGTAAGGACTTGGTTGGTGATGGTCCTTGGCTAGAACTAGACATAGAGCCCTGTGGCTGAAGGCTGGGGCTAGGGGAAGACTAATTGATAGACCTGCTTCAGGTTTAGGGTGGGCTCTGAGGGTTTTGGCTATTCCTGACCTCTGTGTATCTCCACTGTCTCTCCAACGTATCTCCAGATACATTTGGAGGACTAAGGTAGGACAGACAGGAAGGCACGGGCAGAGGCAGTAGCTGTTAGTCCCCACGCCTTTCCAGACCTGGGCAGAGACCTGTTTTCTGACTGTTAACACTCCTCTGCTGTTGGCAGATGCAGTTAAACCCTGGTGGAACAGTTGGCTTAGCCCTCTGTACGGCTGGTCCTCCTAGGGCAGAGACACTCAGCAGAGCTTTGTGTCGCTCCCTGAGCTCAAGTGGCCAAAGTCTATGCTATGAATTAAAAATTCCCAACCTTGCCAACGGTCTGTGTGGGGTCAATTTGATGCCACATGTCAGAGGTTTCAGAGGTTTTTTTCCCCTCTTCTTCCTTTAAAAAAAACCTTCAGAAGTTTTGGGGCTGTTTGTTTTGCCTCCATAATTCCTTGCACTAAAAGAGTGCTACAGCTGGAAAGCTGAGCAATGAAAAGTGAGACACCAGAAAGACTTTAACTTGGCTTTCACGTGCATACACTTCCCCGTAGAGTTTTTGATCATCTAACCAAACGCACAGGCTGTCTTCTGCAGGACCCATGACTCACTGAGCACCTAGTGGGATTTGAAAGTACTTGGCACTGTCTCCATCAGACCCTCTGTGCCTCACGAGCAGCGATCTGCCCTTCTTTGGTTAGAGACCGGTCGTGTCCCCGTACAGCCAATACCCCTCCAGCCCTCACAGGAATACACTGATCCTCCCCAAGCAAGCATCAGACAACAGCTGAGAATGAGGATACAGCTTTTATTACAGAACCAGCATTATTTTTTAAATGACTAATAAATGCAAAACCATCTTGCAGTCTCCTGGGCCAGGTCTTTATATAACCCTGTGATCCTTCAGCAGGGCTTTCTGATCCGGATACCATTCCTTCCCTAACCACCAGAGATCAGTTTGCTGCTGCTGCTACTGAAATGCAACCCTGAAAGGCAACATCCGAACGGAGTTCCTTGTTACTCCAAGGCTTGTCACTACAGCGCAAAGGCTGAGGCTCTACAGCGAGCCGTCAAAAGTGGTTTTGTACTGCCTGTTCCTCTCCCTCCCCTCTGTACATTTACAGCCACCTTCTTTGTAACTGGGAATGTCATTATGGACACCTGGGTTGCTGTGTTTAGCCTGGGATCCCTGGCAGTGCTAAGAGGGAGAGACTTCCTTTCTTCCACACGGTCTGTATTATATGGGCTGATTTTCCCCTTATCTGAAGACCATGTTCCAATCCAAAACATAGCTATGCTCCCCATCCCTTCAGGCAGAAAAGCTGGACTCTTAGTCTCCCTTTAAGATGATGAAGAAATCTGTGTCAGAGCAAGAAACTGAGCCCACACTGAGGCAAACATCCTGCTTAGCAGACAACTCCCTCCCCATGATCCGTTGTTGCCTGCAGAGCTCGCTGTGCAGCGCTATCAGTTCATGTCACTGCAGAACATGTCTCCTTCATTTTCTAAGAGAACGTTGAACAACCTCCTTTACCAGATAATATAATTGTTGTAACGGGATGTGGCTGGATGAACCAGCTGCAGCCCAACCCGGGCTGTCGCAGCGGGATTTACAGAGCGCGGTGATGTGCTGGAGAACAGCGTGGCCAGGGACGATACAGGACGGGGCCTGTGCTATGGAAACTGCAATGACATTTCATTAAACTCAGCAAGAGGCATCCTAGTTACTCAGGAAGCAATTTGGCTGAGTTCTAGCCGTTGCTGATCTGTCCGTGGGCTGAGTGAGCTTGTGGCTATTTAAGGGTTGCCATTTTGACCTGTATCACTTCATGGAGAGATCCGATTGCTCCCTTTGCAGCTCATTCCTCCTATGCGGTCAGAACAGACATTTATGCACGTTACACATGAGCGAACAGGTCAGAACCCATTATTTATTTGACGCATTTCACGTCTTTCTCTAAGATGTTTGTCTGAGAACTGTTTACAACCTTCATTCACAGATTCAACGTTTGAAATAATTACCTAAAAAAGCCCAGAAAATATGACTTGCTCCGGATACATTCCTGAGAAGTTAATCACAATTCTCAATATTCAAGGCTCAGGCTGGCCACGGTTTCTGTGGTATTATTCTGCTCCTGACAGGACATGCTGAGTTCTTGGAATCAGATTTTCAGGGTGAATAGTCAGTTACAAATTCAAGAGGTGGGTGTAACATGAACTCTCTAATTTTCACCTCAAAGCGGCTGTTTATCTGAATCTTCCTGCTTGGAAACTCTATCCCAAGCGTATTCACCCGAAACACCCACCAGGGCAATACTTGCAGAGCAACCACATCCCAGACACTCCAGCTGAGGCAAATATAGCAGAGAAATACTTAAAGCTGGTACAGAAGCATTTGTCTTTCAAGGCAGTTCACATCCACTGAGCAACTGAAACAAGCAAGACTGTAACTCAACAATAGTCTTTATCCTCTCTGCTTGTAGCAAACACACAGAATTTACTCATCATAAAGATGGGGCCTAGAAATGATTTAAAAATGAAACTTTAATTCCATCACCAATGTGGCTGCTCCTGCCAAGGATTCAGTCTGAGGTTTGTCTGCCAAAGATCGCTCCTCTCACCGACGAAATCCAGTCCACCTTGGCAAGAAGGGCACAGCCAAAGATGTGACTTTGAACGAAGGCTTCACTAGACAGTCTTTCTGTTTCAGCCTCTTGTCCCTATACTCCAGCAGCTGAGTTCATAAAACACCCTATAAGGAAAGGAAAGACAAGGAGAAATCCCCAAGAAACAAAGCATTATCTGATCTCTCCTGAGGGACCAAAGCTTTCCCAATCAGGCTCCTATGGATAAGGAATGTGTCATCTCTTTTAAAATGTAAGTGCTGGCTCAGGCCCTCTGGACAGCTACAGAAGAGCCTGGCCAGCTCTTGTAAACACACATCTTCCAGGATCATGGGTTTAGCCTGGTAGGTACTTGCTGTGTGTGATTGCTGGGAAGAGGTGAGGGGTGGAGATCAGCAAGGGCCTTATACCTCCATGGGGCAGAAACTGCAAGCAGAGGCAGAAAGAGAAAAGCACAGTGCCTGCAGGTGTACATGAAGGCCGTCTGGATTTACATTCACTGTGTTTTATGACAAGTAGACTTGAACTCACAGGTATTTGAACTGTAAGTTTATTAAATTCCATGTGATTTTTGGGAGATGAAATTTCAGAATTTTAACTCACCCCCAATTGTTGGCATGGCCTTACCACTTCCTTGCCCCATGGCTTTTGGGACTACATTTACACTTAAGCTTTTAAATACGTATATTGTCTCTGGGTACCTTAACAACACAGTTGAGGGCTGCCTTTAGAGAAGCTAAGCACTGGTCACTTCTACTGAATTCAGACTGAAAAGCCAGAATAAACCAGTCTTTTTGGATACTTTGTCTGCCAAAGACGGGACTGACAATGGGTGGACAACTGTGAAGATTTAAGTTGTGGTCATGCTGTGCCTCAGTTTCCCCAGCTGTAAAAGGATGGTGAGGCATAAAGAATTTAAAGTTCCTTAAAGATCTGAGACCTGCACCCAAGAAACTGTTTGATGCAAGTACAAACTGTTTCCAGACATATGCATTTATCTTCTGTGGGTGTTTCATTTAACATTACACTGATCTGTTTCAGAGACCATGCTAGTCCATGTATTACAGGGAGGTGACATAGTGTAGTCCTGAGCCTTCTGTGGAAAGGGGCCACAGAATCAAGTCCCAAAAATACACTGCAAATATGGGCATCTAAAACCAGCACGTCTACAGATTTAACTATATAGATTGAGGGGGGAAATGATTGCTGAGCTGTTGTAGTTCCTTATCTCTGCCTGATCAGAAGTGGAAGTAGACAGAGGAAAGTTTCTCCTTCCTGCTTTATGGGTGAAATTCATTCCAGAGCAGCAGACTGCAATTGATAGTGTTACACCAGTACCTTCCTGAGCCCTGAAACCGGTTTCCAAAGGTTTCTCTGCCTTGGAATCCTTGCACACATATATTTTTAGACCACCAAGGTTTTCAGGAGGATGGTGGGGAAAATGAGATCACCAGAAGGGCCAGCGCCATCATCATCTCTAACCAGCGCCAAGCTCTTCTGACTTCAGCCCAAGCAGTAGCCTCTAAAACCAGACCCTGCTGGCAAAGAGTCCCCCGCCCACCCCAGGGGCTTCTCCCTCTTACCCCAGACTGACTCCTCTAACTCTTGTGCAGACAGCGTGACTCACAAGGCTGGCGTGAAGCATTGCTTGGGGCTGTCATCACGGGGGCTGCAGAGGTGGAGAGAACAGCCCAACAGCCCTTGGCCTGGGCAGTGTGTCCACACAGCAAAACAAAGCCGCAGCATAGCCCATGTTCCCTTTAATCTAAGTAATGCATAGTAGTGATGAAATCATCTTTGCCTCTGCAGGGAGCAACAAGTCGAGCAGGTATTGTAGGTCCCCAGGAGGCACGTCTTTAGGTAGCTGGACACTGACAAAGACTATTCACCATCAGCAGTTTGACTGTTGCCTTGACAACACTAAAGCTAGTTCAGATATGTGGGTGGGGGAAGGAAGGCTGCCTGGAGTGTGGGACATAGTCTGCTCCCAACATGGAACAGGTCCCAAAAAATGTAAAGCCTTGGGACATGAGTCATGTCCTTGAACTTCCCTGCTCCCTCTTGTGGAATGGCTTTGCCACAGGTATGGTCTCAGGTTTTGACAAGGGTGAAAACCACCAAGGGGCATGTGAAGTGGATGTGCCATGGCCTCTCCTGAGTGGCCCTGGTTGTTTTTGATGGCTGAGGACAGGAGCTGATGAACCAGGTCCTCCCTTTCAGGTTCCTCTGAACCCTTTTTACAGCTGTGCCTGCATTTGTGCCATTTTGTGCACTGCTGTAGTCTTTCACACTAAGAGGGTTTATACCCATACTGCACAGGAGCATCTGCACAGGAGTTGCCTTACCCCAGGGAGGCAGTGAGAAGCTCTGTGGTTGCTCTGACTTACAGCTACTTCATGGGTTTCTCTGGGAACCACAGAAAACCACCAATACCCTCAGTACTCCCAAAATCCCACTGCACCCCCCATCCAAGAACTGCCCTCACCAGAATTGGGCCTTAGGGTCTTGCAGTGTTCAGGAACAAAAGATGGGAGAAAGGCCCTCCTTCTCAGCCATAGGCAGGTTCCTAGTGGTCCAGCACCGGACAAGGAGAAAGGCTGAAGAGAAGGTGGGAATATTCTCCCTATTTCTCCTCAGTTCATCTCTCACTTTCTGGCCCCTCTTAGGAGCTACCACCCAGGTTTGGGATGTTGACTTGCCTGTTCCTTCTGCTGCAGGTTCCTATTGAACTGGAAGATATTGTTGGTGTGAACAGGACAGTACCACAGGTAATTCCAGGCTTCTTCAATCTCTGTTTTCTCAGCAATGTGGGAAGCAATGTTCCCCTTCTCCTTTCCTTCTAGTTTCACCTTCCGCCTAGAAGAGAAACCAAGATGTCTGATGGTTATAAGGAAAAGTGTGTGTATGATGCTGACCCCATGCAGTTCCTGGTTCCTCCTGAGAAAAAGAAAACTGAGGCCATGATCAAGCCCTATGACATCAAGACATCCTGGTGGGTGAAGGATGAGAAAGGGGGTTTCATTGCTGGGGAGATCCAGATGACAAAGTCATGGTGAAGATGGTAATCAACCAGCTAAGTTCTACTTTATGAATTCAACAGGAAAGCAGTAGCCTACTGCCCCAGAGGAAGTGCAACCATGTCTGAGTCCAGACCTATTTTGCTCTGTGGGTCAGCCGATTTGTGGGACTCCTTTCCTGAGGCCACCAGCCAGAGGCAGTGGCAGCTAGAACAAGACTTGAAGTGGAAGCATGTCCCAGAAAGTGTCTTCCATGTGGTCCATGGAGACCTATCTGAGATAACACCACCTTCTTCCTGTTCCCCAACACTGCAGACCATCATGGTGAAGAATGTCCAGCAGATGGATGGAACGCTGGATAATGAAACCGCCCAAGTTGAACCAGATCGATGACACGGCAAACATGACCTTCCTGAACAAGGCCAGCGTCCTGGACAACCTATGTCAGCACTACACCCACATGAGGATCTATGATTTGAAAGGGCAGAGGGGAATAGCAAAGCAGCATGGGGTAATGGCAGGACAGGAATCGGTCCTGACTCAGAGGGCCAGCCTGTGCTGCTGTACATTGGGGGTGTGTGTGTGACTTAAATCTTTCAATGTCAGCTCATGTCCAGGCCCCTTTTCCCTGCCTGTCTGTCACTTATTAAAAGCAAATGGCAAAGCACCAGGACATTTGAGTTCTCTGCTTAGCTCTGCCCTGTCTTCAAATGAATTCCCTGCATTTCTTTTCTCCCATTCATAAAACAGAGAGTGATATTGATCTGTGGCTGCAATGAATCTACCCTCACACAGAGCTCTGGGGGCTTGCAGGTGGTCTGGAAACTGAAATAAATAGCAGTGGGAGGAATAATCACAGTGTGTGCAGCGAGCATGGAGATTCTTGAGACAACAGTGCTGTAGAGCAGCCTCAGGGATCCTCAGCCAGGTGGGATTTCCCAGCACTTTACTTCCTGCCACCTGCAAAAACAAAACATAGTAAAAAGTGTTTTATCTGGGTAAAACATTGCGAAGAGCAAGTTGTCCAAATAATAAAAGAGACATAAGCATCAATAATCAGGGAGGGAGACCTGGTCTTTTTTCTCATGATAGCAAAGAAGTATGTTGTTTGGTAGCAAATAGAAAGAAGCCCTCCATGCTAATGGCTGCTTCAGCATGCAGAGGCATTGCAGCTTCTAAGGCTGAGAGCAGTGGTTTCTCTTCTCTTCTCTTTGCTTTGCTTCGCTTCGCTTCCTCTCTCTCTTCTCTTTTCACTCTTTCTCTTTCACTCTTTTTCTCTTTCTCTTTCTCTTTCTCTTTTTTCTTTTTCTTTTTCTTTCTCTTTTTCTTTTTCTTCTTCCTCTCCCCTCTGTTGCTAGTATGGGGGTCAGACAATTCAGAATTTGAAGACAAAAATAGCAGCCTTGGCCTTGCAGCAAAAATCCTGTTATTCTAGCCTTGTGGGATTCCTTCGGTGGCTTCCTATTTCTCCTTCCAGCTTCCTCACCACCAGAGCTCTGGATTGTCATGTCCCAGCTTGTACCTCTGCGCCTGTTTCCTCCTCCACAACTTTTCCCCCCGAGGCTGTCCCTACCCTACACGCATTCCTAGCTCTGTCTTATGCTGCCCTCTATCCTTGGAATAACCTTCCTCTTCCTACAAGCAATAAACCTCACTCCTCTTTCCTAACTTTCTGCCTGCAGATCCCAGCGTTGCCCTACCATTCCCCTGTGGGTCTCTCAATCCTAGCACATCCCAAAACTCTTTTCTGGAAGACTGAAGTACTAAGCACTGAAAACTGCATTACACTTTGCATTTGGTGTTGCTTCTTGGAACTGGGGAAATTAGCCAGAATCCTGCCTGCCCCAAATCCACAAGGCTGCACCTCTGTGAAGAGCCTTCGGTAGGGCTGAACCTGGAAAGGAATTACTGCTCACAGCAGTAATTCAGCTTTCTGTGGGAGCTGACTGACAGAAAATGTATTTAATAGGTTGCTTTGGATGGTGAGGAGTAGTTGTGCTCAAAGCCCAAGTCTTCAGTGTTGAGCATCCTGATGCTGATGCTGACTTTTATCTTCTTTTTGTAGGAATCCCTGGAAGATCAAATCATCCAGGTGAATCCTGTTCTGGAGACCCTTGATAATGCTAAAACTATGAGGAAGAACAATTCTTCCCATTTTGTAAGTACCAGCCCCTCTTTGGATTTCACTGGTAGGTCACTGGTAGGTCATACAAAGATGTTCCCTCAGAAGAAATAAAATCAAAAATTATTTTTAAATGCTTCCTCAAGCACTACAGTTAGTTTGTGTTTACTAACATTTCATATGAAGCATTGTTGGTTCCCATTTTCTTGAACTAAGTTTGTCAGTTGATTTTGTTGTGACTTCATATTTTTATATGTCAAAAGAAAAAAACCAGTTTTGATCAACCCCAAATCAATGCCCTTTCAACTGTTTACTTCTGCAAAGATTCAAAATGCTTTCATTTTTTGCAGATTATTTTTAATTTTGAAATTGTCAGTGAAAATGTAAAACATTGGGGTTTTCAACTGGTCTCATTCCTCCGTTTCTGTGCGCTACATACTTCTGCCATATGCTGCAGAGAAAGGAGGATTTCTTTAAGCTCTAATACAGAATCCAAGAAGAAAGAGGTTTTTTATAGATCTGATCTTTGAAAAGATTAGATTTCCTCTCACTGATTTGCAAATTTGTCCCTACAGGCAATGCTGTCTGTCCCTGATGAATGCTCAGAACCTCTCTGCTACTTTCTGTTTTCCTACAGATATTGCAATCTTGATTAACAGACTCATCTTTTATTTTCACATCTAGAGCAAATTTATCTGAATTCACTTTGGTAGCACAGGCAAGCTAGCTGGGGCTAACACTGAGAGCTGTAAGTAAGTACATAATTCTTTACATTAATTTTGCTTTGGATTTTTTCTTTCTCTGAATGGACTCTGTTCCCATTACATCAGCCACGTGCAAATCTGAAACGAATTCTGCTAACCTGAGGGATCTGCACTGCCACAAATGAAACCAAAATCTGCCCCTACTTCCACAGTGAAGTTACGTGCTTTAGATGACGACAAATTTATTTCTTCTTTCTTTAGTTGCCTATGAGACTCTGTGAACACATAAAAGACACAATGCCTCCCCCAAAAGCTGTATACTTTTCATTCTACAATTATATTGCAACCATTACTCACATTCATCAGTACAACACTATAATTGTCTTGCAACCAAGACCCTAAAAATAGCTATCCAGGGAAGGTGCATTGTTCTTTGTTTGCACACGTGCATCCAAGACTAAATTGAGAACCACAAATCCCAGCTCTCAAGGTAAAAAGACCCCACCGTGTTTCCTGACTAAAGCCCTTTAACATATAGAAAAAGGAGAGAGGAAACATATGGACCGGTTATTCTTTAATGTGGGATTGTCTGCATCCCTCCTACTTTCAACTCATCCCAGATTTGCATCACACCCAGAGACCATATGTTGGATTTGCCTCTCTGGACAGTGGGCCAAGGCAAGTTTCAGGTTGTTTACTGGCAGGTTGCAGCTTCTTCCAGCCTGGCCTGGAGAGCAAGGGCATGGACAGACCTTCACTGTGCAAGCAGCAGCACCGGCTCAAGGTCCTTCTGCACCCCCACTGGAGCTCTGCTGGCAGAAGGGATTGTATGAGTGCTCCCTGAAGTCACCAGGACTAACTAAAACTGACAATAAAGGTGGTTTGAGTCAACCCAAATTTGTCTGAAGAACTCGCATGATGCCGTTCACCAGCAGAGCTATATGGACAGAAGACTTCAGCTGAGAGGCAAGGATGAAAAACGCCCAGCTAGGACTGCCAGCAAGGTCTGGTGATTTGGTACAGCTGAATGAATTGACACAGTGAGGTCTAGAGGAGGATGTTTTTTGTGGAGACTAGAAGCAAACTAAGCATGTCAGTGCCTGACAGAAGGTACGGACAGAGTGATTACAGGGTACAAAACATGTTTTCCAGAGCTCTTCTCAGAAAGAAAGGGCAGTATAAGGACATGTTTCACAGGTCAGTCTTAGAAATCATGCACTGGTTCAGAGCATCCAATTCAGAGGATGGTTAGAAGTAGGATGAGTTAGTCTGGAGATCTATTCCTGAACCCAGCACTGACATAACTGGACAAGTGATGGCATCTTTTGCCTCCGTTTCACTAGCGACCAAAGTAGTTGTACTAAAACTTGTGCCAGTCAGAATGTTGTGAAGTTTAAAAGCATGCTCTGAGAGTATCACTGAAGAATACTATGGTTCTTGCTGCACTCACAGGACTTCCAAAGGACCTTGGTGAAATGCTCGTTTCACTGATATTAAAAGCAAAATTCTCACTGACATCCATAGGTCCATGATTTTTCAACCTGTGGCTGCTACTTACACCTGGATGTGTTTCCCTCTGTGTTCCAAGTCTGGAGAAGTCACGTGTCATTTCCCAGGAAGTAGCTAAGAGATATTATCATATTTTCCATCAGATTCTCTCCAAAAAGAAACTTAAACTTACTGGTATGGCACTTTGTGTGTGTTATTCACTTCCTTTAACGCACACATCCCTGCTCGATCCTCTGTTTCTAGAAAAAGAAACCTACTCACCAGAACTGTACTTGGCTAGAGATTGAAATAGGTTCTCTGCAGTGAGGGTTTGTTACTAATTATCCAGGAAGAAGAGGATTGCAAGTGACTTTTCCTTAGGCAGGCCAGAGTGAGGAAAGAAAGCTGTCTTCCCTTATCTTGATCAATGCATGGTGAGGTCCCGCTTGATCTGGCAGGGCTGCCACTAAGGTAAAAATGATCATTTTCAAACTGAAGTGTTGAGCTGCTTCATGTCAATTGCTTACATCTCCTCAGGACAGGAAAGACAGCCAGGACAAGTTTTTCAATACTGTTGAAAAGGTTTGGGTGTTCAATCCCACTTACTTTGACGTGGCTGCTATGTTAAAATCTCCTAGGTAGCCTAAGAAACTCATCTCACAAAAGGCTTTTTTCTTAAGTGATACACTCAAAATGTGCTCAGGAAACGAAACCTAGAAGAACCCTCAGTCTCCAGTCAAAAAGCTCATGTTATGCCTTGATTGTACTGATGGCAATTGGTGTAATCACCTTTCAGTCTGTCTCTTCCTGCAGAAACTGCTTCTTGTGCCCAATCGTAATCATTACCACTGGGTGCATCAAGGTGTGATCACAGCAGACAACATGGATGATGGGGAAGAGCCACTTCTCACTAATGTAAGTCTGGAGAAACATCACTGAAATTGAAAATGCAGCAAACAGGATGCTGGCCCCCCCCCGGCCTAAGTTTCCTCTAGGAATAAAATTCAGCTTCTTCAACCTGAGGATAAATAAGCTACTGGAAGAGCAACTAGGGATAGCCTAAAGATTTGTTCAATTGTCTTGTGAGCTGAAGCCTGAATGTAAAAGATCTGCTCCAGAGCAAATGAGCTTGACGTAGGATTTCCTGGTTAACATTCAATGGCCTGGGGTTTGCAGGACTTCAAACGGGCTAGTTATAGGGTTTGTTTGAAGCCTGAAAACTGACAGATCTGAAAGCTGTGGCAGGGACCATGGGTTAAAACCTGCTCATCTCACATACATATGTAATCTCAAGGAGCAGCTTTTGTAAGAGGAAGACTTGACCCTTTGTCTGGTTTTGACACACATTTTCCTCTTTAATATAATTTTGAAGAGTATCTCTTACTGAAAAGAGCTTATTGGGAATATCTGCTGGCTCCTGAGACTGTTATTATAAGCAGGACTTGAGCTACAGAGAGATCAAACAGTCTCCAGCTGCTGAACTTACAGTGCCCTTTCTAGCAGCTGTTGGTATTTTACAGCTTCCAGGATTTGTACATTGCAAACAAGCCTTTTGTACAAAGCAGATATGATTTTCATAGCCACTAAGGCAGTCCCAAATCATGGCTCACGAGTAACACGCTGCAAGACTCTCTGGCATGTTCAGAGTTGTGCGCTCTCCCTTCTCTGGCCATGCCATAAGAGCAAAGCACAATGTTGCCAGCAGAGCTACGCTTCCTCCGCATCTGTGCTAGCTGACATGTGGGATAATTGCTATAAGGGGATGTTGCTGCTCATGTCCTGCTAATTTTAAAAAGCATGGTGAATAGTGGAATGAGCTGATATCCCAGATGGTATGTTGCATTTTGCTCGTGGTATCAGAGACACTTAGAACAACTGCTGTCAAAGCAACATGGTTCTTACCTAGCATAAATCAGTATACAAAAGAAAAGCAGAGTAGCAACATTAAGCTACTCTGTCCCATGCTAGTCTGAAGGGACCTGGCTGGTCAAATTTCAATGGGCTGGAAAATTATTTTAGATGTTTAGCTCTATGGGCTGGCTTCCAGCTTATGGCGCAGATTAAGAATTCCCTTGTGTGGGTCTGTGTCCCTTCTGCCAGGTGGCCTTTGATGTTCTGGGCTCCAGTCCAGAAGAGAGGATCTGTGTTTACAAGCTGAGTAGGGGTATCATGCACTTGGGCACCACGAAGTTCAAGCAGAAGCCAAGAAAGGAGCAGGCAGAGGTGGAGAACACGGAGGTAGGCTGAGATCTTATGCTTGGTGACAGCAAACCAGGACAAAACCAGCATGCTAAGAGCTCAGCCAGTTCGTTAAAACTGAAAAAGCTGCTAAAACCAGACTCTCGTTTCCAGGGAATATAAAATGACCTTAAACAACACACTGATTTTTTTTTTTTTAAATGAACAGATGTGCTATTGAGAGTCAGAGCTGGCATTCACAGCTGCCACAGGGCAGCAGGCCTAGCCAGATGGCTAAGCTGTCAGCTAAGGACCTGATACTTCTTTGTTGAACAGCCCTGCTTTGCAGGTGTTTTTGGAGCCATGGTGGAGCAAACAGGCGCATACCTCCCAGAGCATATGGGAACCCAGACACCTTGAGGTGTGCATAATTGCCCCTGCTCCATCCAGCAAGCTCTGCTGAATGGTGTGTGTGTGAAGGGACAGAGCTGACACTTGCTTCCCTTCTGTCCTTCCCAGTGAGTTCCCAGCGGGGCTGGAGAGCTTGCCCGCCCCTGAGCACAGAGCCTGTAACCATTTTTCCGAGTATGTAGCAAGGGGATGGGGACAATGAGCGATCTTCTTTCTGTTACTCAGATTAACATGTTAACCTTCCCTCCAATAGCGGCTGACAAAGTTACTCAGCTCATGGGTCTGAAGTCTGGAGAGCTCCAGAGGGGGCATCACCAGGCCCAGGGTGAAGCAGGGAACAAGTTGGAGTGGAAAGGCACCCTCTTGGCCCTATAGCCCCAGAACGAGGGATTTGGCCAGCATGTGCATGCTCCCCAAGGCCACTGATGGCCATTGAAGGCTGCCATTGTAACAACCATCTGGGCAAATCACCCAACTTCCTCAAGCCCAAGGAACCCAAAGGCAGAATCATAGAATCATAGAATCATAGAATCATAGAATCATTAAGGTTGGAAAAGACCTCTAAAGATCATCAAGTCCAACCGTTAACCCAACACCACCATGCCCACTAAACCATGTCCCTAAAGTTCCCCCCGAGCACCACGGTGCATTACGTTGGCACTGTAAGTGCAGACCAGTGCTGTTTCTGCCATACCCCTAACCCTGAGTAAGCTGGAACATGCACTTAGCAAGGTCAGACATGAGGCCAAGATGTAGAGGCCAAGCCCCCTGCATGAATAGATCACATCAAACTTCCACAGGTTTTAACATACAGCAACACTGGGAAAAGTACTTTGCTGGTGCAAATTAATGTGTCTCTGTTGCCTTAAAGAAGTACTGCAGCCAGAGATTGGCTCTGCCGCACAGAAATGTGCATCTCGGAAATCCTTTCTGGTAACAATTAATTGAAAACAGTGATTGTGCAAATGTCTGACCAGTGACGCAACAGTTGAGCATTTTAACGTACAAATAACAGCAAGGCCGCTTCATGACTCTTCAACATGTTGCCACTGGCCTTGATTAAAAATATAATCCTTATAGATATTCTGAAAAGGAACAAAACTCCAAAAACTCAAGCCAAGGCTTGTTTCTAGTAACACAAAGCTGTAGGAAAGCTACCCAAAAGGCACATCAGCCAAAGGATTAAATTCATTTTTGCTTCTGTTGCTTACGTGTTGCTGGAAGAGCCAGAGTCCTGCAGTTCACTGCAGCTTGTCTAGCTTTTCCTGGTGTATGTGACTTGCCTCTCTGCTGTGTTGTCACGCAGCCATGCTAATGCTTAGCAGTGGGAACAGTATTTAAGCATATTATCAAACTCCACCAGTTATTCATATACTCCACTGCACAGACATACTGACAGAACATGATCAGAGCATGAATCACAGGCCCTTTGCTCTATCTTTTTTACACTCGGCAACTATTTCCTTTCTTTGCTACCAAGCAGGTTTTTGAAAGTGACATTTGACTGTGCCAAAATATGTTCTGATTGTCCTTGGTTATACCAGTCTATAAGCCACATTGTCCCCTCTGTCAGCGTATCAAAGTATGAGCCTAAAAGGTAAAAATATAGTCTCTCTGCAACATCCCTTCCTTTGGCAGTCCTGCAGAATCCTTTATTTAGGGCAAATGGGCTTTCCATGGTAAGGGCCCCCCATGAGTCCTGAGACTCTAGAGAGTGCATTAATGCTATTCCCATGCCAGCATTAACTCGCTTCCTTTCCCTATACCCACAGAGGATTTCTCCCTCTCTCTATGCAGGTTAACAATCAGAAATCTGCTTTCTCATGCACTGCACTGGGCTGTTCTCAAGTTGTACCTTAACTGGTCAGGCCTTTTCTCCCCTGCTCCTTTCCAGATGTGACACAGTATCACAGGGTAGCTACAGAAGAATGAGGATCCCCTGAATGAAGCAATGATGGGCTTGCTCCAGAAATCCAGCATGCCCCTGCTCTGCTTCCTCTTTAAAAAGGAGGAGGCCACAGGTAGAGTGTACATTATGCAGTACAATCAATACTGTCAGCTCAGTGTGTCGGCAAGCAAATGTCATCAGTTCTGGTGCCCAGTGCTTCCCCATCATTCTTTTGTGGAAAGGATTAAGCCTGTCATTGTAACACTCTCTTCATCCAGGTAACAGCCTGTGTCTGCCTCTGCATACTTCTCTTCTGTGCTGAAAGACAATCTAGCTCTGTCCTTGAAAATTCTGCCCCTCCAGCACTAAGAGAGGCAGACTGTACACACTGTGTTCACTTTGCTCAGTGAAGGCACTACCAAGCACTGCTGCAGAAACGTGCTTGCACAGATGGAAGCGTGAGTGCAATCCTGACTTAACGACAGGCTACATAATGCCCTCCTGGCAGCCAGTGGCCTTCTGCTGCCCAGACAAATGTCAGGTTTCTATCAACCAGAAAAACTTGCTGCCTACTAGGATTGTTATCAGCCCAGCCCAGGACTCTGCAGTTGAAAGGCGAATAGGAAACAGTTTAGGAAACTGCTTTTCAGATTTCAAGCTATCAAATAGACAGGGTTGGATCTTATTTCTACTTCCTGCATGTGCAACTCGATCTCAGCCTATGTTAAACTGGTAAAGCAGCACCAGCGTAAGAGAGAGGAGACTGACTTAGAGTGCAAAAAATTGTGTATGCCAACATATTGTGAATGCAGCTTCTCTCTTCTCTTCTCTTCTCTTCTCTTCTCTTCTCTTCTCTTCTCTTCTCTTCTCTTCTTTCTCAGGACTATGTTCACTTCTGCTTTGAGGATTTCTTTAGAGTAGTAAACAATGAAAGAACAACCTCTAAACCAAAGCACAATGCAGGTAAAATGATGCATATTTTTATTTGGTTAGTAGTTCATCCAGACAGCGTTGAACTATTAACTTAAGTCAGTTAGGACAGGTTTACATTAGAGGCTACAGTATACTACTTCAGTGTGACTCCTTTTCAAGAGCTTCTCTCACATATTCTGTGCAATAATATTGATTTTAGCTGGTGGCAGCAAGAGGCAGAAAAGAGGGCCCTCTTTTGTGACTGTCTCCAACTTCTACAGGGTAAGCAATCATCCATGCCTTTGTATTTAAACTGCCATCAATGCCTTTGTAGTCCAGCAGCAGCTCAGTCTCCCTAATTTATCTTCAGCCCTGCCCAAGGCTGGCTAATGCCGTTACCCTGATTTTACCAATGCAGAACTAAAAGAGAAAGGGGTGGCTCAGTTACAGAAACTTTAGCATCTAGTGTCATTGGTGTCATTTAAAATGCCCTTGGGTATCTGGGACATCCACAAGGGGCAAAAAGATACCACACACGGCTTAGAAGACACCTGTGCTCTTCTGGAGCATGTATCTGGTGATACATGAATGCATCTAAAATGTCATTATGTTTAGGCAACTGAAACCCCTCTAAGAGACTTGCAGGGTCACACAGGAAGGGTATGGCAGAGCAGAGAATTACGTCCCAATCTCCTGAGATGCAGACCAGCACCCGGAGGATGTGGTATATCTCTCTGAGGCTGGTGTCACAGTACTTACATTTGCTGTCATGAGTGCTAGAAACAGGACAAGAAAGGTCTAAAGAAGCCTGTTATGTTTTGGCTTGAAAGTCACAAATGAAGAGGGGAAATACACTATGGGAAAAGTCCTGTGTTACTATTTCTATAGTATCCAAAGCTGAATGCTAGCTGATACAGTTATGGATGAGTTCAATCAAGTTTTTTCAGACATCCTTGTCTGCTTTTATTACGCACCATGCCGCCATTTCACCCACTCTTGATCGCTGACAGCCATGGAGAAGTTTTCACATAAGCCTAAACGAGGTTATTGTGTGCTGCCTGTCCTCTGTAGCATGTTTCTGTCTCCAGGGGCTGGTCCACCCAGCAAATAAAAGCCAATTGCTGTTATCAGTTCATGGAGCTATTCCTCTAGGCTTGCTAGTGGAGAGCAGGACTTTTCATTGTTAACTCTTCATATGACGGTAATCCCCAAAGGAATAGTTATATAATACTATAAGCCAGAATCACAAAACAACGTTTACCTGAAATTGTTTCAGGTTCACACCATGCCCAAAGTTGCTTCCATGCATGTAAGCTTGTTCCCCTGGGCCACGTAGGTCCAGGCTCACTTCCTACCCTGTTGTGTGGAGTTTGTTTTGCTTTTTCCCAGCTGTGAAACACGAACAACTTTATAACACAGCAGGTTTTCTCTCTCCAGCCTTGGTAACCCTTGTTAGTTTTTTCACTCTTTGTCTCATTCCAGGAGCAGCTGAACTAGCTGATGACCGGCTTTGCACAGCACATCCCCGCATTTCATCCACTGCATTGTTCCAAACGAATTCAGACAGTCCGGTAGGTGTCTGCAGCACTGCAGAGCAATCCTCAAGCAAAGCCACACAGTGCCTTCAGCACAAGCTTTGGCTGGCTAAACAGCAGATCTTTATTCAGGAATGAAAGAAGTTGGATCATCGCTTCACAGACTACCTTGTACCCCTTCAAGGGAATGTTAGTCTGAGAGACACTTCCAAGCGCCAGGTCTAGAGACAGTATGTCTAATAAACCTCTCATTTCATGCGAGAAGCACAAAGAATTAGGAAATACATGACCTGGAACTAGACAAATTGGCACCATTATTTATTAGGCTGCATTGCCTCCTGCAACCCTTTTTTTGCAGGATCAACCACGGAAACAGTGAATTGCAGAGGGGGAGAGCAACACAAGTTTTCACCTATGATATAATAAAGTGGAAGGGCAAGTAATGGAAAGCAGTTAACAGCAAACAAATCTGCTATGAATAGGCAGTTAGTCATGTTGTTTGAATTCCAGCACTATTACTGAATGTACATTTCCACTTTCAGATGATGGAGGTATGCATCCTGTGCAGTGATCTTGTCCATGAGAAATCAGAGGGAGTGGGTATGAATGCCTACTTCTAACGCTTCTGCATCCCCCTCCAACAACCTCCACTTTGCACAGACAGGTAGAAATGTCCACAAGCTTCCTTACCACTAGTATTTCAGTGCCATGCCCGTGCAGCTAGGAAGCTAAACCAGAGAAGATCTTCAGCAGTGATTAGCCTTTCTGCACTACTGCTAACTGTAGCTCTTTAGAGAAGATCTTCAGCAGTGATTAGCCTTTTTGCACTACCGCTAACTGTAGCTCTTATATCATTATACCTGTCTTTCTCATTTTAGATACCAAAGCCTAAATCCCAGCATAATCCTCCAGGGTTTGTGGACAATAAGAAGGCATCAGAGTTGCTGCTTGGCTCTACTGACCTGGGGGAGAACAAGTACAGAATTGGATATAACAAGGTACTGTTTACTCCTACCAAATTGAGCTAAATAAATTGATGGCAGTTATGACTCAGCATGCCTTTGGTGTAGATATAGCTGCAGAATTAGAGTTTCTACAGCAACCCTCTTCCTCTTGCATATAATGTTCTCTCTTACACATGCTCCCCAAACTGACTTTTAATCAGACAGTACAGTGAATATAATGCAAATGAAGTGCACCTTAAGCTATGCGATACATCTCACTTGCTCTTTACTATTCCTTAGTCAGGCAAAAATCCTACTAACTGATCATTTATCCAATTTAAGACTGGAAAGGAAAATGGAGAGAGACTGTTGTAGGTGTCTAATATTAGCAGCATATATCATTAATTCTGCATATATGTTTTTGTCATAACATAATGAAAGTAGCTATTGTAACAGCCACGCAGAAGGGAGCATTCTGTTCTTTGCATGAACCTAAAATCTGCATTTCCCAACTTTTATAATAATTACACATTATTCATCAATCCTCCAGCCTATTCTATCCTTAAATTTCAACTTATGGATGGAGGTTAAAGTGGGCCGGACACTTCCCCTGATCTTACTTTTAAAGACAACAGCCACAGAATTACTACTATTATTTTTTCATTGTCATTGAAACTACTTAGTGCGTTTCCTGGCACAGGAGAGCACAAGGTTTCATCAAGGAAGACTTCCACGCCTGCTTCACTATATGCCACTTAGCTAGATCTTATGATGATCCCGATGGGCTCAGAGAAGGCTAAAGAACGCTGGGCAAACCCATGCTAAAGGTGAATGGAATCCAATTCCTAAATATTAGTCTTCCATTCCCATAACCTCCCCAAACTTCATTCTTTTTGTAAATGTAAGCAGAGAAGAGACAAGATCACGAGGTAAATTGACATGTAAAGACCAAAGAAGTAAAATATCCTCGCTTCTGAGTGCTAATACACAGGAAGTCCAAAGTTTCATAGTCCCGAAGGCTACCTAGAACTCCAGGTTCTAACAGTCTCCTGTCTTCCAACACATTCTTCTGTGCTGGGATCCTGCCCACGCTGGAAGACACAAGAGATGAACTTCTGGCAAAGATTACAACCATGCCGCAATGTTGTGCTCATGGCTTCCTGATGAGGATTGAGTACAAAAAGATGCTGGAAAGAAGGTATCCTTGGGGAAAAAAATAGAAACTCTTCTGTGAATCCAAGGCGGCATTAGAAACCAACCACTAATGTAATTCATTTACTAGCAAGAACCATGAAATGAAAACAGGGACTTCCAAGTTCTACACCCCAGTACACAGCAAAGCAATAAAGCTTTCCTGCCTTTTCCACATGGCTCCATGCAGTAGAACAATATTGCAGCTAGACAGCTGGGTAGCTCCGTTACCTCCTGCGCATCCACTCCACAGATCAACAGCTGGAGGATCTCTGTAATTTGGTAGTGAGCATTATCCCTGTCCAGAAACCCTAACTCACATGGTGATGCAGTGAGTCTCCCGGAACTCAACCACAATACATAAGTGTATGAGTCACGAGATTTTGGTTTCGATCTGTGTACTTTTTCTGACACTGCCTATGGTATCTTTGGCTGCAGGATAGAGGAGAGGAAAGCCGGGAGGCAAAAAACACCCTTTCAATTCACTTCCAGTTTATTTGTATGTTTGTATATTTTTATTTGTGTATTTCCAGTAGTATTTGTCTCTTCTAGTGCATGAAAACTTCAATTTCTACATCCACTGTAGCACTTTTTAAACAAACAAATTCAATTCTGTTGTCCTTTTTCCTACGTCAGCAAACTGCTATGACTTCTTGCATGCCAAAAATTGTGGGGCATCAAGGCCTACTCCATTCGACTGAGACTACATACTGACTGCAGCATTCTGCTGCATACAATTGAGAGTGAACACTTTGAGCTCCCCTACATACACTGCCTGGAAACAAAACTGTTTCTAAACCACACAGGTTCTGTTTGCTACAGGCTTGGCCTTATGGCAATTCAGAGGATTGTCCAGAAGTTTCTGCAGCTGCTTTTCTGGGGAGGGCAGAAATTGTATAGTGGGTGAGGAAAATACTCTGAGGTTGTCCTGTTCTGCAGAATTAAACAGTGGCAATTACAGACACTGAGAACCTTGGGATGTCTGGGCAGGGAAGATAAGGGCTGGCAGAAAAAATAACGGCCATGTTCACTTAAGTAAAGACACTGAGGAAGCTAGTGGCTTTCTTGTTAACTGTTAATAGGGCAAGGGGCCTGAATGATTTCTTTTCAAATCAATGCCAGAAAAGTTAGTAAACAGAGAGAGCCCTGAAATCTGAGTCTAAGCCTGCTACCTCCAGGGAGTGGAAAGAAAGTGTCTTAGAAATTCAAGACCTGGACTTCACACTTCCAAAAACAGCATAGAGAGAAGTGGTGAGGTTATAAGCATGGCAATACAAGATTTCACTACTCATTAACATTTAAAAGCTGAAACAAAGCTGCTTGGTTTACTTCTCTTAAGCAAGACCACACTGTCAGCATGAAGGGGCAGTTCCTGCTCAGACTCCATTCACTTAGTCCCAGGATGAATAATTCAGTTGGTTTTCTGGTAAGAGAGAAAAGTGTTGACCAAGATACTCAAGCTTAAGTGAAACTGTGGTGGGTTGACCCTGGCTGGATGCCAGGTGCCCACCAAAGCTGCTCTATCGCTCCCCTCCTCAGCTGGACAGGGGAGAGAAAAAATGTAGCTAAAAGCTCGTGGGTCGAGATAAGGACAGGGAGAGATCATTCACCAATTACTGCCATGGGAAAACCAGACTTGACTTGGGGAAAAAATGGATTTAATTTATTACCAATCAAATCAGAGTAGCGTAATGAGAAATAAAACCAAAACTTAAAAACACCTTCCCCCCACGCCTCCCTTCTTCCCGGGCTTAATCTTTAAAGTAGATTTTCTCTACTTCCTCCTCCCGAGTGGCACAGGGGGATGGGAATGGGGGTTGCGGTCAGTTCATCACACGTTG